>NC_091159.1:4133717-4433717 GCF_040958095.1 Procambarus clarkii
TATGCACGTATTCGCGGTTTAAAATTACGACATTTTATACCAAACATATGCAAAGTCCTGAAAGCGGCAGTGAGTCACATTTCGCACAAACTCCCCTGCAGTTTTCAAAATATCTCAAACATCCCAATTTCGAGGCCTGAGCAATATTTTGGAGCCAAATTCTAGCTTTCTGCACGTATTCGCAGTTTGAAATTACGACTTTTTTATGCCCAACATATGCCAAGTAGTGAAAGCGGCGATGGTCACATTTGTCCCAATCCCCCTTGCAGTTTTCAAAATATCCCAAACATCTCAATTTCGAGGCCTGAGCCATATTTTGGAGCAAAATTCTGGCTCTATGCATGTATTCGCGGTTTAAAATTACGACATTTTATACCCAACATATGCCAAGTCCTGAAAGCGGCAGTGATTCACATTTCGCACAAACTCCCTTGCTGTTTTCGAAATATCCCAAATATCCCAATTTTCAGGCCTGAGCTATATTTTGGAGCCAAATTCTGGCTGTCTGCACATATTCGAAGTTTGAAATTACGACTTTTTATACCCATCATATGCCAAGTACTGAAAGTGGCATTTTGTCACATTTGTCCCAAACCTCCCTGCAGTTTTCAAAATATCCCAAACAACCCAATTTCGAGGCATGAGCCATATTTTGGAGCCAAATTCTGGCTCTATGCACGTATTCGCGGATTGAAATTACGATATTTTATACCCAACATATGCCAAGTCCTGAAAGCGGCAGTGAGTCACATTTTGCACAAACTCCCCTGCAGTTTTCTAAATATCCAAAATATCCCAATTTCGAGGCCTGAACAATATTTTGGAGCCAAATTCTTGCTTTCTGCTCATATTCGCAGTTTGAAATTACGACTTTTTTATGCCCAACATATGCCAAGTACTGAAAGCGGCGATGGGTCACATTTGTCCCAAACCCCCCTTGCAGTTTTAAAAATATCTCAAACATCCCAATTTCGAGGCCTGAGCAATATTTTGAAGCCAAATTCTGGCTCTATGCACGTATTCGCAGTTTAAAATTACGATATTTTATACCCAACATATGCCAAGTCCTGAAAGCGGCAGTGAGTCACATTTCGCACAAACTCACCTGCAGTTTTCAAATTATCCCAAATATCAAAATTTTGAGGACTGAGCCATATTTTGGAGCCAAATTTTGGCTCTCTGCACGTATTCGCAGTTTGAAATTTCCACTTTTTTAAACCCAACATATGCCAAGTACTGAAAGCGGCGTTCGGTTGCATTTGTCCCAAACCTCACAGCAGTTTTCAAAATATCCCAAACATCACAATATCGAGGCCTGAGCCATATTTTGGAGCCAAATACTGGCTCTCTGCACGTATTCGCAGTTTGATATTACGATTTTTATACCTAACATATGCCAAGTACTGAAAGCGGCAGTGAGTCACATTTTGCACAAACTCCCCTGCAGTGTTCGAAATATCCCAAACATCCCAATTTCGAGGCCTGAGAAAAAATATTTTGGAGCCAAACTCTGGCTCTCTGCACGTATTTGCAGTTTGAAATTACGACTTTTTTATACCCAATATATGCCAAGTACTGAAAGCGGAGTTTGGTCACATTTGTCCCAAACCCCCCCTGCAGTTTTCAAAATATCTCAAACATCCCAATTTCGAGGCCTGACCCATATTTTGGAGCCAAATTCTGGCTCTATGCACGTATTCGCGGTTTGAAATTACGACATTTTATACCCAACATATGTGAAGTCCTGAAAGAGGCAGTGAGTCACATTTCGCACAAACTCACCTGCAGTTTTCGAAATATCCCAAATATCCCAATTTTGAGGCCTGAGCTATATTTTGGAGCCAAATTCTGGCTCTCTGCACGTATTCGCAGTTTGAAATTACGAATTTATATACCCAACATATGCCAAGTACTGAAAGCGGCGTTTCGTCACATTTGTCCCAAACCTCCCTGCAGTTTTCAAAATATCCCAAACAACCCAATTTCGAGGCATGAGCCATATTTTGGAGCCCAATTCTGGCTCTATGCACGTATTCGTGGTTTGAAATTACGATATTTTATACCCAACATATGCCAAGTCCTGAAAGCGGCAGTGAGTCACATTTTGCACAAACTCCCCTGCAGTTTTCTAAATATCCAAAATATCCCAATTTCGAGGCCTGAACAATATTTTGGAGCCAAATTCTAGCTTTCTGCACGTATTCGCAGTTTGAAATTACGACTTTTTTATGCCCAACATATGCTAAGTACTGAAAGCGGCGTTTGGTCACATTTGTCCCAAACCCCCCCCCGCCCCTGCAGTTTTCAAAATATCTCAAACATCCCAATTTCGAGGCCTGAGCCATATTTTGGAGCCAAATTCTGGCTCTATGCACGTATTCGCGGTTTGAAATTACGACATTTTATACCCAACATATGCCAAGACTTGATAGCGGCAGTGAGTCAAATTTCGCACAAACTCCCCTGCATGTTTCGAAATATCCCAAATATCCCAATTTCGAGGCCTGAGCCATATTTTGGAGCCAAATTCTGGCTCTCTGTACGTATTCGCAGTTTGAAATTACGACTTTTTTATACCCAACATATGCAAAGTACTGAAAGCGGCGTTTGGTCACATTTGTCCCAAACCCCCCCCGCCCCTGCAGTTTTCAAAATATCTCAAACATCCCAATTTCGAGGCCTGAGCCATATTTTGGAGCCAAAATCTGGCTCTATGCACGTATTCGCGGTTTGAAATTACGACATTTTATACCCAACATATGCCAAGTCCTGAAAGCAGCAGTGAGTCACATTTCGCACCAACTCCCCTGCAGTTTTCGAAATATCCCAAATATCCCAATTTTGAGGCCTGAGCTATATTTTGGAGCCAAATTCTGGCTCTCTGCACGTATTCGAAGTTTGAAATTACGACTTTTTATACCCAACATATGCCAAGTGCTGAAAGTGGCATTTGTTCACATTTATCCCAAACCTCCCTGCAGTTTTCAAAATATCCCAAACATCACAATATCGAGGAATGAGCCATATTTTGGAGCTAAATTCTGGCTCTCTACACGTATTCGCAGTTTGAAATTACGAATTTTTTATGCCCAACATATGCCAAGTCCTGAAAGCGGCAGTGAGTCACATTTCGCACAAACTCACCTGCAGTTTTCGAAATATCCCAAATATCCCAATTTTGAGGCTTGAGCCATAATTTGGAGCCAAATTCTGGCTCTCTTCACGTATTCGCAGTTTGAAATTACCACTTTTTTATACCCAACATATGCCAAGTACTGAAAGCGGCGTTTGGTCACATTTGTCTCAATCCCCTCTGCAGTTTTCAAAATATCCCAAACATCCCAATTTCGAGGTCTGAGCCATATTTTGGAGCCAAATTCTGGCTCTCTGCACGTATTCGCAGTTTGAAATTACGACTTTTTTATGCCCAACATATGCCAAGTACTGAAAGAGGCGTCTTGTCACATTTGTCCCAAACCTCCCCTGCAGTTTTCAAAATATCTCAAACATCCCAATTTTGAGGCCTGAGCAATATTTTGGAGCCAAATTCTTGCTCTATGCACTTATTCGCGGTTTGAAATTACGACATTTTATACCCAACATATGCCAAGTCCTGAAAGCGGCAGTGAGTCACAATTCGCACAAACCCCCCTTCCAGTTTTAAAAATATCCCAAACATCCCAATTTCGAGGACTGAGCCATATTTTGGAGCCAAATTCTGGCTCTATGCACGTATTCGCGGTTTGAAATTACGACATTTTATACCCAACATATGCAAAGTCTTGATAGCGGCAGTGAGTCAAATTTCGCACAACCTCCCCTGCAGTTTTCAAAATATCCCAAATATACCAATTTCGAGGCCTGAGCCATATTTTGGAGCCAAATTCTGGCTCTCTGCACGTATTCGCAGTTTGAAATTACGACTTTTTTATGCCCAACATATGCTAAGTACTGAAAGCGGCGTTTGGTCACATTTGTCCCAAACCCCCCCCCCGCCCCTGCAGTTTTCAAAATATCTCAAACATCCCAATTTCGAGGCCTGAGCCATATTTTGGAGCCAAATTCTGGCTCTATGCACGTATTCGCGGTTTGAAATTACGACATTTTATACCCAACATATGCCAAGTCTTGATAGCGGCAGTGAGTCAAATTTCGCACAAACTCCCCTGCATGTTTCGAAATATCCCAAATATCCCAATTTCGAGGCCTGAGCCATATTTTGGAGCCAAATTCTGGCTCTCTGTACGTATTCGCAGTTTGAAATTACGACTTTTTTATACCCAACATATGCAAAGTACTGAACGCGGCGTTTGGTCACATTTGTCCAAAACCCCCCATACAGTTTTCAAAAAATCCCAAACATCCCAATTTCGAGGCCTGAGCCATATTTTGGAGCCAAAATCTGGCTCTATGCACGTATTCGCGGTTTGAAATTACGACATTTTATACCCAACATATGCCAAGTCCTGAAAGCAGCAGTGAGTCACATTTCGCACCAACTCCCCTGCAGTTTTCGAAATATCCCAAATATCCCAATTTTGAGGCCTGAGCTATATTTTGGAGCCAAATTCTGGCTCTCTGCACGTATTCGAAGTTTGAAATTACGACTTTTTATACCCAACATATGCCAAGTGCTGAAAGTGGCATTTGTTCACATTTATCCCAAACCTCCCTGCAGTTTTCAAAATATCCCAAACATCACAATATCGAGGAATGAGCCATATTTTGGAGCTAAATTCTGGCTCTCTACACGTATTCGCAGTTTGAAATTACGACTTTTTTATGCCCAACATATGCCAAGTCCTGAAAGCGGCAGTGAGTCACATTTCGCACAAACTCACCTGCAGTTTTCGAAATATCCCAAATATCCCAATTTTGAGGCTTGAGCCATAATTTGGAGCCAAATTCTGGCTCTCTTCACGTATTCGCAGTTTGAAATTACCACTTTTTTATACCCAACATATGCCAAGTACTGAAAGCGGCGTTTGGTCACATTTGTCTCAATCCCCTCTGCAGTTTTCAAAATATCCCAAACATCCCAATTTCGAGGTCTGAGCCATATTTTGGAGCCAAATTCTGGCTCTCTGCACGTATTCGCAGTTTGAAATTACGACTTTTTTATGCCCAACATATGCCAAGTACTGAAAGAGGCGTCTTGTCATATTTGTCCCAAACCTCCCCTGCAGTTTTCAAAATATCTCAAACATCCCAATTTTGAGGCCTGAGCAATATTTTGGAGCCAAATTCTTGCTCTATGCACTTATTCGCGGTTTGAAATTATGACATTTTATACCCAACATATGCCAAGTCCTGAAAGCGGCAGTGAGTCACAATTCGCACAAACCCCCCTTCCAGTTTTAAAAATATCCCAAACATCCCAATTTCGAGGACTGAGCCATATATTGGAGCCAAATTCTGGCTCTATGCACGTATTCGCGGTTTGAAATTACGAAATTTTATACCCAACATATGCAAAGTCTTGATAGCGGCAGTGAGTCAAATTTCGCACAACCTCCCCTGCAGTTTTCAAAATATCCCAAATATACCAATTTCGAGGCCTGAGCCATATTTTGGAGCCAAATTCTGGCTCTCTGCACGTATTCGCAGTTTGAAATTACGACTTTTTTATGCCCAACATATGCTAAGTACTGAAATCGGCTTTGGTCACATTTGTCCCAATCCCCCTTGCAGTTTTCAAAATATCCCAAACATCTCAATTTCGAGGCCTGAGCCATATTTTGGAGCAAAATTCTGGCTCTATGCACGTATTCGCGGTTTGAAATTACGACATTTTATACCCAACATATGCCAAGTCCTGAAAGCGGCAGTGATTCACATTTCGCACAAACTCCCCTGCAGTTTTCGAAATATCCCAAATATCCCAATTTTGAGGCCTGAGCTATATTTTGGAGCCAAATTCTGGCTCTCTGCACGTATTCGAAGTTTGAAATTACGACTTTTTATACCCATCATATGCCAAGTACTGAAAGTGGCATTTGGTCACATTTGTCCCAAACCTCCCTGCAGTTTTTAAAATATCCCAAACATCCCAATTTCGAGGCCTGAGCCATATTTTGGAGCCAAATTCTGGCTCTATGCACGTATTCGCGGTTTGAAATTACGATATTTTATACCCAACATATGCCAAGTCCTAAAAGCGGCAGTGAGTCACATTTTGCACAAACTCCCCTGCAGTTTTCTTAATATCCAAAATATCCCAATTTCGAGGCCTGAACAATATTTTGTAGCCAAATTCTAGCTTTCTGCTCATATACGCAGTTTGAAATTACGACTTTTTTATGCCCAACATATGCCAAGTACTGAAAGCGGCGTTTGGTCACATTTGTCCCAAACCCCCCTTGCAGTTTTCAAAATATCTCAAACATCCCAATTTCGAGGCCTGAGCAATATTTTGGAGCCAACTTCTGGCTCTATGCACGTATTTGCGGTTTAAAATTACGACATTTTATACCCAACATATGCCAAGTCCTGAAAGCGGCAGTGAGTCACATTTCGCACAAACTCACCTGCAGTTTTCGAAATATCCCAAATATCAAAATTTTGAGGCCTGAGCCATATTTTGGAGCCAAATTTTGGCTCTCTGCACGTATTCGCAGTTTGAAATTTCCACTTTTTTAAACCCAACATATGCCAAGTACTGAAAGCGGCGTTTGGTTGCATTTGTCCCAAACCTCCCAGCAGTTTTCAAAATATCCCAAACATCACAATATCGAGGCCTGAGCCATATTTTGGAGCCAAATACTGGCTCTCTGCACGTATTCGCAGTTTGATATTACGATTTTTATACCCAACATATGCCAAGTACTGAAAGCGGCAGTGAGTCACATTTTGAACAAACTCCCCTGCAGTGTTCGAAATATCCCAAACATCCCAATTTTGAGGAATGAGAAAAAATATTTTGGAGCCAAACTCTGGCTCTCTGCACGTATTCGCAGTTTGAAATTACGAATTTATATACCCAACATATGCCAAGTACTGAAAGCGGCGTTTCGTCACATTTGTCCCAAACCTCCCTGCAGTTTTCAAAATATCCCAAACATCCCAATTTCGAGGCCTGACCAATATTTTAGAGCCAAATTCTGGCTCTATGCACGTTTTCGCGGTTTGAAATTACGATATATTATACCCAACATATGCCAAGTCCTGAAAGCGGCAGTGAGTCACATTTTGCACAAACTCCCCTGCAGTTTTCTAAATATCCCAAATATCCCAATTTCGAGGCCTGAACAATATTTTGGAGCCAAATTCTAGCTATCTGCACGTATTCGCAGTTTGAAATTACGACTTTTTTATGCCCAACATATGCTAAGTACTGAAAGCGGCGTTTGGTCACGTTTGTCCCAAACCCCCCCCCCCCCTGCAGTTTTCGAAATATCCCAAACATCCCAATTTCGAGGCCTGAGAAAAAATATTTTGGAGCCAAACTCTGGCTCTCTGCACGTATTTGCAGTTTGAAATTACGACTTTTTTATACCCAATATATGCCAAGTACTGAAAGCGGAGTTTGGTCACATTTGTCCCAAACCCCCCCTGCAGTTTTCAAAATATCTCAAACATCCCAATTTCGAGGCCTGACCCATATTTTGGAGCCAAATTCTGGCTCTATGCACGTATTCGCGGTTTGAAATTACGACATTTTATACCCAACATATGCCAAGTCCTGAAAGCGGCAGTGAGTCACATTTTGCACAAACTCGCCTGCAGTTTTCTATATATCCCAAATATCCCAATTTCGAGGCCTGAACAATATTCTGGGGCCAAATTCAAGCTTTCTGCACGTATTCGCAGTTTGAAATTACGACTTTTTTATGCCCAACATATGCTAAGTACTGAAAGCGGCTTTGGTCACATTTGTCCCAATCCCCCTTGCAGTTTTCAAAATATCCCATACATCTCAATTTCGAGGCCTGAGCCATATTTTGGAGCAAAATTCTGGCTCTATGCACGTATTCGCGGTTTGAAATTACGACATTTTATACCCAACATATGCCAAGTCCTGAAAGCAGCAGTGATTCACATTTCGCACAAACTCCCATGCAGTTTTCGAAATATCCCAAATATCCCAATTTTGAGGCCTGAGCTATATTTTGGAGCCAAATTCTGGCTCTCTGCACGTATTCGAAGTTTGAAATTACGACTTTTTATACCCATCATATGCCAAGTACTGAAAGTGGCATTTGGTTGCATTTGTCCCAAACCTCACAGCAGTTTTCAAAATATCCCAAACATCACAATATCGAGGCCTGAGCTATATTTTGGAGCCAAATTCTGGCACTCTGCACATATTCGAAGTTTTTAGTTACGACTTTTTATATCCAACATATTCCAAGTACTGAAAGTGGCATTTGGTCACATTTGTCCCAAACCTCCCTGCAGTTTTCAAAATATCCCAAACATCCCAATTTCGAGGCATGAGCCATATTTTGGAGCCAAATTCTGGCTCTCTGCACGTATTCGCAGTTTGAAATTACGAATTTATATACCCAACATATGCCAAGTACTGAAAGCGGCGTTTCGTCACATTTGTCCCAAACCTCCCTGCAGTTTTCAAAATATCCCAAACATCCCAATTTCGAGGCCTGAGCCATATTTTAGAGCCAAATTCTGGCTCTATGCACGTTTTCGCGGTTTGAAATTACGATATATTATACCCAACATATGCCAAGTCCTGAAAGCGGCAGTGAGTCACATTTTGCACAAACTCCACTGCAGTTTTCTAAATATCCCAAATATCCCAATTTCGAGGCCTGAGCATTATTTTGGAGCCAAATTCTGGCTCTCTGCACGTATTCGCAGTTTGAAATTACGACTTTTTTATGCCCAACATATGCTAAGTACTGAAAGCAGCGTTTGGTCACATTTGTCCCAACCCCCCCCCCCCTGCAGTTTTCAAAATATCTCAAACATCCTAATTTCGAGGCCTGAGCAATATTTTGGAGCCAAATTCTGGCTCTATGCACGTATTCGCGGTTTGAAATTACGATATTTTATACCCAACATATGCCATCTCCTGAAAGCGGCAGTGAGTCACATTTTGCACAAACTCCACTGCAGTTTTCTAAATATCCAAATTATCCCAATTTCGAGGCCTGAACAATATTTTGGAGCCAAATTCTAGCTTTCTGCTCATATACGCAGTTTGAAATTACGACTTTTTTATGCCCGACATATGCCAAGTACTGAAAGCGGCGTTTGGTCACATTTGTCCCAAACCCCCCTTGCAGTTTTCAAAATATCTCAAACATCCCAATTTCGAGGCCTGAGCAATATTTTGGAGCCAACTTCAGGCTCTATGCACGTTTTCGCGGTTTGAAATTACGATATATTATACCCAACATATGCCAAGTCCTGAAAGCGGCAGTGAGTCACATGCCAAGTCCTGAAAGCGGCAGTGAGTCACATTTTGCACAAACTCCCCTGCAGTTTTCTAAATATCCTAAATATCCCAATTTCCAGGCCTGAACAATATTTTGGAGCCAAATTCTAGCTTCCTGCACATATTCGCAGTTTGAAATTACGACTTTTTTAAGCCCAACATATGCCAAGTACGGAAAGCGGCGTTTGGTCACATTTGTCCCAAACCCCCCCTTGCAGTTTTCAAAATATCTGAAACATCCCAATTTCGAGGCCTGAGCATTATTTTGGAGCCAAATTCTGGCTCTATGCACGTATTCGCGGTTTGAAATTACGATATTTTATACCTAACATATGCCATCTCCTGAAAGCGGCAGTGAGTCACATTTCGCACAAACTCGCCTGCAGTTTTCTAAATATCCCAAATATCCCAATTTCGAGGCCTGAACAATATTTTGGAGCCAAATTCTAGCTTTCTGCTCATATACGCAGTTTGAAATTACGACTTTTTTATGCCCAACATATGCCAAGTACTGAAAGCGGCGTTTGGTCACATTTGTCCCAAACCCCCCTTGCAGTTTTCAAAATATCTCAAACATCCCAATTTTGAGGCCTGAGCATATTTTGGAGCCAAATTCTGGCTCTATGCACGTATTCGTGGTTTAAAATTACGATATTTTATACCCAACATATGCCAAGTCCTGAAAGCGGCAGTGAGTCACATTTCGCACAAACTCACCTGCAGTTTTCGAAATATCCCAAAAATATCAAAAGTTTTGAGGCCTGAGCCATATTTTGGAGCCAAATTTTGGCTCTCTGCACGTATTCGCAGTTTGAAATTTCCCCTTTTTTAAACCCAACATATGCCAAGTACTGAAAGCGGCTTTTGGTTGCATTTGTCCCAAACCTCACAGCAGTTTTCAAAATATCCCAAACATCACAATATCGAGGCCTAAGCCATATTTTGGAGCCAAATACTGGCTCTCTGCACGTATTCGCAGTTTGATATTACGATTTTTATACTCAACATATGCCAAGTCCTGAAAGCGGCAGTGAGTCACATTTTGCACAAACTCCCCATGCAGTGTTCGAAATATCCCAAACATCCCAATTTCGAGGCCTGAGAAAAAATATTTTGGAGCCAAACTCGGGCTCTCTGCACGTATTTGCAGTTTGAAATTACGACTTTTTATACCCAATATATGCCAAGTACTGAAAGCGGAGTTTGGTCACATTGGTCCCAAACCCCCCCTGCAGTTTTCAAAATATCTCAAACATCCCAATTTCGAGGCCTGACCCATATTTTGGAGCCAAATTCTGGCTCTATGCACGTATTCGCGGTTTGAAATTACGACATTTTATACCCAACATATGCCAAGTCCTGTAAGCGGCAGTGAGTCACATTTTGCACAAACTCCCCTGCAGTGTTCGAAATATCCCAAACATCCCAATTTCGAGGCCTGAGAAAAAATATTTGGAGCCACATTTTGGCTCTCTGCACGTATTCGCAGTTTGAAATTTCAACTTTTTTAAACCCAACATATGCCAAGTACTGAAAGCGGCGTTCGGTTGCATTTGTCCCAAACCTCACAGCAGTTTTCAAAATATCCCAAACATCACAATATCGAGGCCTGAGCTATATTTTGGAGCCAAATTCTGGCACTCTGCACATATTCGAAGTTTGAAGTTACCACTTTTTATATCCAACATATTCCAAGTACTGAAAGTGGCATTTGGTCACATTTGTCCCAAACCTCCTTGCAGTTTTCAAAATATCCCAAACATCCCAATTTCGAGGCATGAGCCATATTTTAGAGCCAAATTCTGGCTCTATGCACGTTTTCGCGGTTTGAAATTACGATATATTATACCCAACATATGCCATCTCCTGAAAGCGGCAGTGAGTCACATTTTGCACAAACTCCACTGCAGTTTTCTAAATATCCAAAATATCCCAATTTCGAGGCCTGAACAATATTTTGGAGCCAAATTCTAGCTTTCTGCTCATATACGCAGTTTGAAATTACGACTTTTTTATGCCCAACATATGCCAAGTACTGAAAGCGGCGTTTGCTCACATTTGTCCTAAACCCCCCCTTGCAGTTTTCAAAATATCTCAAACATCCCAATTTCGAGGCCTGAGCAATATTTTGGAGCCAAATTCTGGCTCTATGCACGTATTCGCGGTTTAAAATTACAACATTTTATACCCAACATATGCCAAGTCCTGAAAACGGCAGTGATTCACATTTCGCACAAACTCCCCGGCAGTTTTCGAAATATCCCAAATATCCCAATTTTGAGGCCTGAGCTATATTTTGGAGCCAAATTCTGGCTCTCTGCACGTATTCGAAGTTTGAAATTTCGACTTTTTATACCCATCATATGCCAAGTTCTGAAAGTGGCATTTGGTCACATTTGTCCCAAACCTCCCTGTAGTTTTCAAAATATCCCAAACATCCCAATTTCGAGGCCTGAGCCATATTTTGGAGCCAAATTCTGGCTCTATGCACGTATTCGCGGTTTGAAATTACGATATTTTATACCCAACATATGCCAAGTCCTGAAAGCGGCAGTGAGTCACATTTTGCACAAACTCCCCTGCAGTTTTCTAAATATCCCAAATATCCCAATTTCGAGGCCTGAACAATATTTTGGAGCCAAATTCTAGCTTTCTGCACGTATTCGCAGTTTGAAATTACGATTTTTTTATGCCCAACATATGCTAAGTACTGAAAGCGGCGTTTGGTCACATTTGTCTCAATCCCCCCTGCAGTTTTCAAAATATCCTAAACATCCCAATTTCGAGGCCCGAGCAATATTTTGGAGCCAAATTCTGGCTCTCTGCACGTATTCGCAGTTTGAAATTACGACTTTTTTATGCCCAACATATGCTAAGTACTGAAAGCAGCGTTTGGTCACATTTGTCCTAAACACCCCCCCCCCCTGCAGTTTTCAAAATATCTCCAACATCACAATTTCGAGGCCTGAGCAATATTTTGGAGCCAAATTCTGGCTCTATGCACGTATTCGCGGTTTGAAATTACGATATTTTATACCCAACATATGCCATCTCCTGAAAGCGGCAGTGAGTCACATTTCGCACAAACTCGCCTGCAGTTTTCTAAATATCCCAAATATCCCAATTTCGAGGCCTGAACAATATTTTGGAGCCAAATTCTAGCTTCCTGCACATATTCGCAGTTTGAAATTACGACTTTTTTATGCCCAACATAAGCCAAGTATTGAAAGCGGCGTTTGGTCACATTTGTCCCAAACCCCCCCTTGCAGTTTTCAAAATATCTGAAACATCCCAATTTCGAGGCCTGAGCATTATTTTGGAGCCAAATTCTGGCTCTATGCACGTATTCGCGGTTTGAAATTACGATATTTTATACCCAACATATGCCATCTCCTGAGAGCGGCAGTGAGTCACATTTTGCACAAACTCGCCTGCAGTTTTCTAAATATCCCAAATATCCCAATTTCGAGGCATGAACAATATTTTGGAGCCAAATTCTAGCTTTCTGCACGTATTCGCAGTTTGAAATTACGACTTTTTTAAGCCCAACATATGCTAAGTACTGAAAGCGGCTTTGGTCACATTTGTCCCAATCCCCCTTGCAGTTTTCAAAATATCCTAAACATCTCAATTTCGAGGCCTGAGCCATATTTTGGAGCAAAATTCTGGCTCTATGCACGTATTTGCGGTTTGAAATTACGACATTTTATACCCAACATATGCCAAGTCCTGAAAGCGGCAATGAGTCACATTTTGCACAAACTCCACTGCAGTTTTCTAAATATCCAAAATATCCCAATTTCGAGGCCTGAACAATATTTTGGAGCCAAATTCTAGCTTTCTGCTCATATACGCAGTTTGAAATTACGAATTTTTTATGCCCAACATATGCCAAGTACTGAAAGCGGCGTTTGGTTGCATTTGTCCCAAACCTCACAGCAGTTTTCAAAATGTCCCAAACATCACAATATCGAGGCCTGAGCCATATTTTGGAGCCAAATACTGGCTCTCTGCACGTATTCGCAGTTTGATATTACGATTTTTATACTCAACATATGCCAAGTCCTGAAAGCGGCAGTGAGTCACATTTTGCACAAACTCCCCTGCAGTGTTCGAAATATCCCAAACATTCCAATTTCGAGGCCTGAGAAAAAATATTTTGGAGCCAAACTCTGGCTCTCTACACGTATTTGCAGTTTGAAATTACGACTTTTTTATACCCAATATATGCCAAGTACTGAAAGCGGAGTTTGGTCACATTTGTCCCAAACCCCCCCTGCAGTTTTCAAAATATCTCAAACATCCCAATTTCGAGGCCTGACCCATATTTTGGAGCCAAATTCTGGCTCTATGCACGTATTCGCGGTTTGAAATTACGACATTTTATACCCAACATATGCCAAGTCCTGTAAGCGGCAGTGAGTCACATTTCGCACAAACTCCCCTGCAGTGTTCGAAATATCCCAAACATCCCAATTTCGAGGCCTGAGAAAAAATATTTTGGAGCCAAATTTTGGCTCTCTGCACGTATTCGCTGTTTGAAATTTCCACTTTTTTAAACCCAACATATGCCAAGTACTGAAAGCGGCGTTTGGTTGCATTTGTCCCAAACCTCACAGCAGTTTTCAAAATATCCCAAACATCACAATATCGAGGCCTGAGCTATATTTTGGAGCCAAATTCTGGCACTCTGCACATATTCGAAGTTTTTAGTTACGACTTTTTATATCCAACATATTCCAAGTACTGAAAGTGGCATTTGGTCACATTTGTCCCAAACCTCCCTGCAGTTTTCAAAATATCCCAAACATCCCAATTTCGAGGCATGAGCCATATTTTGGAGCCAAATTCTGGCTCTCTGCACGTATTCGCAGTTTGAAATTACGAATTTATATACCCAACATATGCCAAGTACTGAAAGCGGCGTTTCGTCACATTTGTCCCAAACCTCCCTGCAGTTTTCAAAATATCCCAAACATCCATATTTCGAGGCCTGAGCCATATTTTAGAGCCAAATTCTGGCTCTATGCACGTTTTCGTGGTTTGAAATTACGATATATTATACCCAACATATGCCAAGTCCTGAAAGCGGCAGTGAGTCACATTTTGCACAAACTCCACTGCAGTTTTCTAAATATCCCAAATATCCCAATTTCGAGGCCTGAGCATTATTTTGGAGCCAAATTCTGGCTCTCTGCACGTATTCGCAGTTTGAAATTACGACTTTTTTATGCCCAACATATGCTAAGTACTGAAAGCAGCGTTTGGTCACATTTGTCCCCCCCCCCCCCCTGCAGTTTTCAAAATATCTCAAACATCCTAATTTCGAGGCCTGAGCAATATTTTGGAGCCAAATTCTGGCTCTATGCACGTATTCGCGGTTTGAAATTACGATATTTTATACCCAACATATGCCATCTCCTGAAAGCGGCAGTGAGTCACATTTTGCACAAACTCCACTGCAGTTTTCTAAATATCCAAATTATCCCAATTTCGAGGCCTGAACAATATTTTGGAGCCAAATTCTAGCTTTCTGCTCATATACGCAGTTTGAAATTACGACTTTTTTATGCCCAACATATGCCAAGTACTGAAAGCGGCGTTTGGTCACATTTGTCCCAAACCCCCCTTGCAGTTTTCAAAATATCTCAAACATCCCAATTTCGAGGCCTGAGCAATATTTTGGAGCCAACTTCAGGCTCTATGCACGTTTTCGCGGTTTGAAATTACGATATATTATACCCAACATATGCCAAGTCCTGAAAGCGGCAGTGAGTCACATGCCAAGTCCTGAAAGCGGCAGTGAGTCACATTTTGCACAAACTCCCCTGCAGTTTTCTAAATATCCTAAATATCCCAATTTCCAGGCCTGAACAATATTTTGGAGCCAAATTCTAGCTTCCTGCACATATTCGCAGTTTGATATTACGACTTTTTTATGCCCAACATATGCCAAGTACGGAAAGCGGCGTTTGGTCACATTTGTCCCAAACCCCCCCTTGCAGTTTTCAAAATATCTGAAACATCCCAATTTCGAGGCCTGAGCATTATTTTGGAGCCAAATTCTGGCTCTATGCACGTATTCGCGGTTTGAAATTACGATATTTTATACCTAACATATGCCATCTCCTGAAAGCGGCAGTGGGTCACATTTCGCACAAACTCGCCTGCAGTTTTCTAAATATCCCAAATATCCCAATTTCGAGGCCTGAACAATATTTTGGAGCCAAATTCTAGCTTTCTGCTCATATACGCAGTTTGAAATTACGACTTTTTTATGCCCAACATATGCCAAGTACTGAAAGCGGCGTTTGGTCACATTTGTCCCAAACCCCCCTTGCAGTTTTCAAAATATCTCAAACATCCCAATTTTGAGGCCTGAGCATATTTTGGAGCCAAATTCTGGCTCTATGCACGTATTCGTGGTTTAAAATTACGATATTTTATACCCAACATATGCCAAGTCCTGAAAGCGGCAGTGAGTCACATTTCGCACAAACTCACCTGCAGTTTTCGAAATATCCCAAAAATATCAAAAGTTTTGAGGCCTGAGCCATATTTTGGAGCCAAATTTTGGCTCTCTGCACGTATTCGCAGTTTGAAATTTCCCCTTTTTTAAACCCAACATATGCCAAGTACTGAAAGCGGCTTTTGGTTGCATTTGTCCCAAACCTCACAGCAGTTTTCAAAATATCCCAAACATCACAATATCGAGGCCTAAGCCATATTTTGGAGCCAAATACTGGCTCTCTGCACGTATTCGCAGTTTGATATTACGATTTTTATACTCAACATATGCCAAGTCCTGAAAGCGGCAGTGAGTCACATTTTGCACAAACTCCCCATGCAGTGTTCGAAATATCCCAAACATCCCAATTTCGAGGCCTGAGAAAAAATATTTTGGAGCCAAACTCTGGCTCTCTGCACGTATTTGCAGTTTGAAATTACGACTTTTTTATACCCAATATATGCCAAGTACTGAAAGCGGAGTTTGGTCACATTGGTCCCAAACCCCCCCTGCAGTTTTCAAAAAAACTCAAACATCCCAATTTCGAGGCCTGACCCATATTTTGGAGCCAAATTCTGGCTCTATGCACGTATTCGCGGTTTGAAATTACGACATTTTATACCCAACATATGCCAAGTCCTGTAAGCGGCAGTGAGTCACATTTTGCACAAACTCCCCTGCAGTGTTCGAAATATCCCAAACATCCCAATTTCGAGGCCTGAGAAAAAATATTTGGAGCCAAATTTTGGCTCTCTGCACGTATTCGCAGTTTGAAATTTCAACTTTTTTAAACCCAACATATGCCAAGTACTGAAAGCGGCGTTCGGTTGCATTTGTCCCAAACCTCACAGCAGTTTTCAAAATATCCCAAACATCACAATATCGAGGCCTGAGCTATATTTTGGAGCCAAATTCTGGCACTCTGCACATATTCGAAGTTTGAAGTTACGACTTTTTATATCCAACATATTCCAAGTACTGAAAGTGGCATTTGGTCACATTTGTCCCAAACCTCCCTGCAGTTTTCAAAATATCCCAAACATCCCAATTTCGAGGCATGAGCCATATTTTAGAGCCAAATTCTGGCTCTATGCACGTTTTCGCGGTTTGAAATTACGATATATTATACCCAACATATGCCATCTCCTGAAAGCGGCAGTGAGTCACATTTTGCACAAACTCCACTGCAGTTTTCTAAATATCCAAAATATCCCAATTTCGAGGCCTGAACAATATTTTGGAGCCAAATTCTAGCTTTCTGCTCATATACGCAGTTTGAAATTACGACTTTTTTATGCCCAACATATGCCAAGTACTGAAAGCGGCGTTTGCTCACATTTGTCCTAAACCCCCCCTTGCAGTTTTCAAAATATCTCAAACATCCCAATTTCGAGGTCTGAGCAATATTTTGGAGCCAAATTCTGGCTCTATGCACGTATTCGCGGTTTAAAATTACAACATTTTATACCCAACATATGCCAAGTCCTGAAAACGGCAGTGATTCACATTTCGCACAAACTCCCCGGCAGTTTTCGAAATATCCCAAATATCCCAATTTTGAGGCCTGAGCTATATTTTGGAGCCAAATTCTGGCTCTCTGCACGTATTCGAAGTTTGAAATTTCGACTTTTTATACCCATCATATGCAAAGTTCTGAAAGTGGCATTTGGTCACATTTGTCCCAAACCTCCCTGTAGTTTTCAAAATATCCCAAACATCCCAATTTCGAGGCCTGAGCCATATTTTGGAGCCAAATTCTGGCTCTATGCACGTATTCGCGGTTTGAAATTACGATATTTTATACCCAACATATGCCAAGTCCTGAAAGCGGCAGTGAGTCACATTTTGCACAAACTCCCCTGCAGTTTTCTAAATATCCCAAATATCCCAATTTCGAGGCCTGAACAATATTTTGGAGCCAAATTCTAGCTTTCTGCACGTATTCGCAGTTTGAAATTACGATTTTTTTATGCCCAACATATGCTAAGTACTGAAAGCGGCGTTTGGTCACATTTGTCTCAATCCCCCCTGCAGTTTTCAAAATATCCCAAACATCCCAATTTCGAGGACCGAGCAATATTTTGGAGCCAAATTCTGGCTCTCTGCACGTATTCGCAGTTTGAAATTACGACTTTTTTATGCCCAACATATGCTAAGTACTGAAAGCAGCGTTTGGTCACATTTGTCCTAAACACCCCCCCCCCCCCTGCAGTTTTCAAAATATCTCCAACATCACAATTTCGAGGCCTGAGCAATATTTTGGAGCCAAATTCTGGCTCTATGCACGTATTCGCGGTTTGAAATTACGATATATTATACCCAACATATGCCATCTCCTGAAAGCTGCAGTGAGTCACATTTCGCACAAACTCGCCTGCAGTTTTCTAAATATCCCAAATATCCCAATTTCGAGGCCTGAACAATATTTTGGAGCCAAATTCTAGCTTCCTGCACATATTCGCAGTTTGAAATTACGACTTTTTTATGCCCAACATATGCCAAGTACTGAAAGCGGCGTTTGGTCACATTTGTCCCAAACCCCCCCTTGCAGTTTTCAAAATATCTCAAACATCCCAATTTCGAGGCCTGAGCAATATTTTGGAGCCAAATTCTGGCTCTATGCACGTATTCGCGGTTTAAAATTACGACATTTTATACCCAACATATGTCAAGTCCTGAAAGCGGCAGTGATTCACACTTCGCACAAACTCCCCTGCAGTTTTCAAAATATCTCAAACATCCCAATTTCGAGGCCTGAGCCATATTTTGGAGCCAAATTCTGGCTCTATGCACGTATTCGCGGTTTGAAATTACGATATATTATACCCAACATATGCCAAGTCCTGAAAGCGGCATTTGGTCACATTTGTTCCAAACCTCTCTGCAGTTTTCAAAATATCCCAAACATCCCAATTTCGAGGCATAAGCCATATTTTGGAGCAAAATTCTGGCTCTCTGCACGTATTCGCAGTTTGAAATTACGAATTTATATACTCAACATATGCCAAGTACTGAAAGCCGTGTTTCGTCACATTTGTCCCAAACCTCCCTGCAGTTTTCAAAATATCCCAAACATCCCAATTTCGAGGCCTGAGCCATATTTTAGAGCCAAATTCTAGCTCTATGCTCGTTTTCGCGGTTTGAAATTACGATATATATACCCAACATATGCCAAGTCCTGAAAGCGGCAGTGAGTCACATTTTGCACAAACTCCCCTGCAGTTTTCTAAATATCCAAAATATCCCAATTTCGAGGCTTGAACAATATTTTGGAGCCAAATTCTATCTTTCTGCACGTATTCGCAGTTTGAAATTACGACTTTTTTATGCCCAACATATGCTAAGTACTGAAAGCGGCGTTTGGTCATATTTATCTCAATCCCCCCTGCAGTTTTCAAAATATCCCAAACATCCCAATTTCGAGGCCTGAGCAATATTTTGGAGCCAAATTCTGGCTCTATGCACGTATTCGCGGTTTAAAATTACGACATTTTATACCCAACATATGCCAAGTCCTGAAAGCGGCAGTGATTCACATTTTGCACAAACTCCCCGGCAGTTTTCGAAATATCCCAAATATCCCAATTTCGAGGCCTGAGCCATATTTTGGAGCAAAATTCGGGCACTATGCACGTATTCGCTGTTTGAAATTACGATATTTTATACCCAACATATGCCAAGTCCTGAAAGCGGCAGTGAGTCACATTTTGCACAAACTCCCCTGCAGTTTTCTAAATATCCAAAATATCCCAATTTCGAGGCCTGAACAATATTTTGGAGACAAATTCTAGCTTTCTGCTCATATTCGCAGTTTGAAATTACGACTTTTTTATACCCAATATATGCCAAGTACTGAAAGCGGAGTTTGGTCACATTTGTCCCAACCCCCCCCCCCCCCTGCAGTTTTCAAAATATCTCAAACATCCCAATTTCGAGGCCTGACCCATATTTTGGAGCCAAATTCTGGCTCTATGCACGTATTCGCGGTTTGAAATTACGACATTTTATACCTAACATATGCCAAGTCCTGTAAGCGGCAGTGAGTCACATTTCGCACAAACTCCCCTGCAGTTTTCGAAATATCCCAAATATCCCAATTTTGAGGCCTGAGCTATATTTTGGAGCCAAATTCTGGCACTCTGCACTTATTCGAAGTTTGAAGTTACGACTTTTTATATCCAACATTTGCAAAGTACTGAAAGTGGCATTTGGTCACATTTGTCCCAAACCTCCCTGCAGTTTTCAAAATATCCCAAACATCCCAATTTCGAGGCATGAGCCATATTTTGGAACCAAATTCTGGCTCTCTGCACGTATTCGCAGTTTGAAATTACGAATTTATATACCCAACATGTGCCAAGTACTAAAAGCGGCGTTTGGTCACATTTGTCCCAAACCCCCCTTGCAGTTTTCAAAATATCTCAAACATCCCAATTTCGAGGCCTGAGCAATATTTTGGAGCCAACTTCAGGCTCTATGCACGTTTTCGCGGTTTAAAATTACGATATTTTATACCCAAAATATGCCAAGTCCTGAAAGCGGCAGTGAGTCTCATTTCGCACAAACTCACCTGCAGTTTTCGAAATATCCCAAAAATATCAAAATTTTGAGGCCTGAGCCTTATTTTGGAGCCAAATTTTGGCTCTCTGCACGTATTCGCAGTTTGAAATTTCCCCTTTTTTAAACCCAACATATGCCAAGTACTGAAAGCGGCGTTTGGTTGCATTTGTCCCAAACCTCACAGCAGTTTTCAAAATATCCCAAACATCACAATATCGAGGCCTGAGCCATATTTTGGAGCCAAATACTGGCTCTCTGCACGTATTCGCAGTTTGATATTACGATTTTCATACTCAACATATGCCAAGTCCTGAAAGCGGCAGTGAGTCACATTTTGCACAAACTCCCCTGCAGTGTTCGAAATATCCCAAACATCCCAATTTCGAGGCCTGAGAAAAAATATTTTGGAGCCAAACTCTGGCTCTCTGCACGTATTTGCAGTTTGAAATTACGACTTTTTTATACCCAATATATGCCAAGTACTGAAAGCGGAGTTTGGTCACATTTGTCCCAAACCCCCCCTGCAGTTTTCAAAATATCTCAAACATCCCAATTTCGAGGCCTGACCCATATTTTGGAGCCAAATTCTGGCTCTATGCACGTATTCGCGGTTTGAAATTACGACATTTTATACCCAACATATGCCAAGTCCTGTAAGCACCAGTGAGTCACATTTCGCACAAACTCCCCTGCAGTGTTCGAAATATCCCAAACATCCCAATTTCGAGGCCTGAGAAAAAATATTTTGGAGCCAAATTTTGGCTCTCTGCACGTATTCGCAGTTTGAAATTTCCACTTTTTTAAACCCAACATATACCAAGTACTGAAAGCGGCGTTTGGTTGCATTTGTCCCAAACCTCACAGCAGTTTTCAAAATATCCCAAACATCACAATATCGAGGCCTGAGCTATATTTTGGAGCCAAATTCTGGCACTCTGCACATATTCGAAGTTTGAAGTTACGACTTTTTATATCCAACATATTCCAAGTACTGAAAGTGGCATTTGGTCACATTTGTCCCAAACCTCCCTGCAGTTTTCAAAATATCCCAAACATCCCAATTTCGAGGCATGAGCCATATTTTGGAGCCAAATTCTGGCTCTCTGCACGTATTCGCAGTTTGAAATTACGAATTTATATACTCAACATATGCCAAGTACTGAAAGCCGTGTTTCGTCACATTTGTCCCAAACCTCCCTGCAGTTTTCAAAATATCCCAAACATCCCAATTTCGAGGCCTGAGCCATATTTTAGAGCCAAATTCTGGCTCTATGCTCGTTTTCGCGGTTTGAAATTACGATATATATACCCAACATATGCCAAGTCCTGAAAGCGGCAGTGAGTCACATTTTGCACAAACTCCCCTGCAGTTTTCTAAATATCCAAAATATCCCAATTTCGAGGCTTGAACAATATTTTGGAGCCAAATTCTATCTTTCTGCACGTATTCGCAGTTTGAAATTACGACTTTTTTATGCCCAACATATGCTAAGTACTGAAAGCGGCGTTTGGTCATATTTATCTCAATCCCCCCTGCAGTTTTCAAAATATCCCAAACATCCCAATTTCGAGGCCTGAGCAATATTTTGGAGCCAAATTCTGGCTCTATGCACGTATTCGCGGTTTAAAATTACGACATTTTATACCCAACATATGCCAAGTCCTGAAAGCGGCAGTGATTCACATTTTGCACAAACTCCCCGGCAGTTTTCGAAATATCCCAAATATCCCAATTTCGAGGCCTGAGCCATATTTTGGAGCAAAATTCGGGCACTATGCACGTATTCGCTGTTTGAAATTACGATATTTTATACCCAACATATGCCAAGTCCTGAAAGCGGCAGTGAGTCACATTTTGCACAAACTCCCCTGCAGTTTTCTAAATATCCAAAATATCCCAATTTCGAGGCCTGAACAATATTTTGGAGACAAATTCTAGCTTTCTGCTCATATTCGCAGTTTGAAATTACGACTTTTTTATACCCAATATATGCCAAGTACTGAAAGCGGAGTTTGGTCACATTTGTCCCAACCCCCCCCCCCCTGCAGTTTTCAAAATATCTCAAACATCCCAATTTCGAGGCCTGACCCATATTTTGGAGCCAAATTCTGGCTCTATGCACGTATTCGCGGTTTGAAATTACGACATTTTATACCTAACATATGCCAAGTCCTGTAAGCGGCAGTGAGTCACATTTCGCACAAACTCCCCTGCAGTTTTCGAAATATCCCAAATATCCCAATTTTGAGGCCTGAGCTATATTTTGGAGCCAAATTCTGGCACTCTGCACTTATTCGAAGTTTGAAGTTACGACTTTTTATATCCAACATTTGCAAAGTACTGAAAGTGGCATTTGGTCACATTTGTCCCAAACCTCCCTGCAGTTTTCAAAATATCCCAAACATCCCAATTTCGAGGCATGAGCCATATTTTGGAACCAAATTCTGGCTCTCTGCACGTATTCGCAGTTTGAAATTACGAATTTATATACCCAACATGTGCCAAGTACTAAAAGCGGCGTTTGGTCACATTTGTCCCAAACCCCCCTTGCAGTTTTCAAAATATCTCAAACATCCCAATTTCGAGGCCTGAGCAATATTTTGGAGCCAACTTCAGGCTCTATGCACGTTTTCGCGGTTTAAAATTACGATATTTTATACCCAAAATATGCCAAGTCCTGAAAGCGGCAGTGAGTCTCATTTCGCACAAACTCACCTGCAGTTTTCGAAATATCCCAAAAATATCAAAATTTTGAGGCCTGAGCCTTATTTTGGAGCCAAATTTTGGCTCTCTGCACGTATTCGCAGTTTGAAATTTCCCCTTTTTTAAACCCAACATATGCCAAGTACTGAAAGCGGCGTTTGGTTGCATTTGTCCCAAACCTCACAGCAGTTTTCAAAATATCCCAAACATCACAATATCGAGGCCTGAGCCATATTTTGGAGCCAAATACTGGCTCTCTGCACGTATTCGCAGTTTGATATTACGATTTTCATACTCAACATATGCCAAGTCCTGAAAGCGGCAGTGAGTCACATTTTGCACAAACTCCCCTGCAGTGTTCGAAATATCCCAAACATCCCAATTTCGAGGCCTGAGAAAAAATATTTTGGAGCCAAACTCTGGCTCTCTGCACGTATTTGCAGTTTGAAATTACGACTTTTTTATACCCAATATATGCCAAGTACTGAAAGCGGAGTTTGGTCACATTTGTCCCAAACCCCCCCTGCAGTTTTCAAAATATCTCAAACATCCCAATTTCGAGGCCTGACCCATATTTTGGAGCCAAATTCTGGCTCTATGCACGTATTCGCGGTTTGAAATTACGACATTTTATACCCAACATATGCCAAGTCCTGTAAGCACCAGTGAGTCACATTTCGCACAAACTCCCCTGCAGTGTTCGAAATATCCCAAACATCCCAATTTCGAGGCCTGAGAAAAAATATTTTGGAGCCAAATTTTGGCTCTCTGCACGTATTCGCAGTTTGAAATTTCCACTTTTTTAAACCCAACATATACCAAGTACTGAAAGCGGCGTTTGGTTGCATTTGTCCCAAACCTCACAGCAGTTTTCAAAATATCCCAAACATCACAATATCGAGGCCTGAGCTATATTTTGGAGCCAAATTCTGGCACTCTGCACATATTCGAAGTTTGAAGTTACGACTTTTTATATCCAACATATTCCAAGTACTGAAAGTGGCATTTGGTCACATTTGTCCCAAACCTCCCTGCAGTTTTCAAAATATCCCAAACATCCCAATTTCGAGGCATGAGCCATATTTTGGAGCCAAATTCTGGCTCTCTGCACGTATTCGCAGTTTGAAATTACGAATTTATATATCCAACATATGCCAAGTACTGAAAGCGGCGTTTCGTCACATTTGTCCCAAACCTCAATGCAGTTTTCAAAATATCCCAAACATCCCAATTTCGAGGCCTGAGCCATATTTTAGAGTCAAATTCTGGCTCTATGCACGTTTTCGCGGTTTGAAATTACGATATATTATACCCAACATATGCCAAGTCCTGAAAGCGGCAGTGAGTCACATTTTGCACAAACTCCCCTGCAGTTTTCTAAATATCCCAAATATCCCAATTTCGAGGCCTGAACAATATTTTGGAGCCAAATTGTAGCTTTCTGCAAGTATTCGTAGTTTGAAATTACGACTTTTTTATGCCCAACATATGCTAAGTACTGAAAGCGGCGTTTGGTCACATTTGTCCCCCCCCCCCTGCAGTTTTCAAAATATCTCAAACATCCCAGTTTCGAGGCCTGAGCAATATTTTGGAGCCAACTTCAGGCTCTATGCACGTTTTCGCGGTTTGAAATTACGATATATTATACCCAACATATGCCAAGTCCTGAAAGCGGTAGTAAGTCACATTTTGCACAAACTCCCCTGCAGTTTTCTAAATATCCCAAATAATCCAATTTCGAGGCCTGAACAATATTTTGGAGCCAAATTCAAGCTTTCTGCACGTATTCGTGGTTTGAAATTACGATATAATATACCCAACATATGCCAAGTCCTGAAAGCGGCAGTGAGTCACATTTTGCACAAACTCCCCTGCAGTTTTCTAAATATCCCAAATATCCCAATTTCGAGGCCTGAACAATATTTTGGAGCCAAATTCTAGCTTTCTGCACGTATTCGCAGTTTGAAATTACGACTTTTTTATGCCCAACATATGCTAAGTACTGAAAGCGGCGTTTGGTCACATTTGTCTCAATCCCCCCTGCAGTTTTCAAAATATCTCAAACATCCCAATTTCGAGGCCTGAGCAATATTTTGGAGCCAAATTCTGGCTCTCTGCACGTATTCGCAGTTTGAAATTACGACTTTTTTATGACCAACATATGCTAAGTACTGAAAGCAGCGTTTGGTCACATTTGTCCCAAACACCCCCCCCCCCCCCCCTGCAGTTTTCAAAATATCTCCAACATCACAATTTCGAGGCCTGAGCAATATTTTGGAGCCAAATTCTGGCTCTATGCACGTATTCGCGGTTTGAAATTACGATATTTTATACCGAACATATGCCATCTCCTGAAAGCGGCAGTGAGTCACATTTCGCACAAACTCGCCTGCAGTTTTCTAAATATCCCAAATATCCCAATTTCGAGGCCTGAACAATATTTTGGAGCCAAATTCTAGCTTCCTGCACATATTCGCAGTTTGAAATTACGACTTTTTTATGCCCAACATATACCAAGTACTGAAAGCGGCGTTTGGTCACATTTGTCCCAAACCCCCCCTTGCAGTTTTCAAAATATCTGAAACATCCCAATTTCGAGGCCTGAGCATTATTTTGGAGCCAAATTCTGGCTCTATGCACGTATTCGCGGTTTGAAATTACGATATTTTATACCCAACATATGCCATCTCCTGAGAGCGGCAGTGAGTCACATTTTGCACAAACTCGCCTGCAGTTTTCTAAATATCCCAAATATCCCAATTTCGAGGCATGAACAATATTTTGGAGCCAAATTCTAGCTTTCTGCACGTATTCGCAGTTTGAAATTACGACTTTTTTAAGCCCAACATATGCTAAGTACTGAAAGCGGCTTTGGTCACATTTGTCCAAATCCCCCTTGCAGTTTTCATAATATCCTAAACATCTCAATTTCGAGGCCTGAGCCATATTTTGGAGCAAAATTCTGGCTCTATGCACGTATTTGCGGTTTGAAATTACGACATTTTATACCCAACATATGCCAAGTCCTGAAAGCGGCAGTGAGTCACATTTTGCACAAACTCCCCTGCAGTTTTCTAAATATCCCAAATATCCCAATTTCGAGGCCTGAACAATATTTTGGAGCCAAATTCAAGCTTTCTGCACGTATTCGCAGTTTGAAATTACGACTTTTTAATGCCCAACATATGCTAAGTACTGAAAGCGGCGTTTGGTCACATTTGTCTCAATCCCCCCTGCAGTTTTCAAAATATCCCAAACATCCCAATTTCGAGGCCTGAGCAATATTTTGGAGCCAAATTCTGGCTCTCTGCACGAATTCGCAGTTTGAAATTACGACTTTTTTATGCCCAACATATGCTAAGTACTGAAAGCAGCGTTTGGTCACATTTGTCCCAAACACCCCCCTCCTGCAGTTTTCAAAATATCTCAAACATCCCAATTTCGAGGCCTGAGCAATATTTTGGAGCCAAATTCTGGCTCTATGCACGTATTCGCGGTTTAAAATTACGATATTTTATACCCAACATATGCCATCTCCTGAAAGCGGCAGTGAGTCACATTTCGCACAAACTCGCCTGCAATTTTCTAAATATCCCAAATATCCCAATTTCGAGGCCTGAACAATATTTTGGAGCCAAATTCTAGCTTCCTGCACATATTCGCAGTTTGAAATTACGACTTTTTTATGCCCAACATATGCCAAGTACTGAAAGCGGCGTTTGGTCACATTTGTCCCAAACCCCCTCTTGCAGTTTTCAAAATATCTCAAACATCCCAATTTCGAGGCATGAGCAATATTTTGGAGCCAAATTCTGGCTCTATGCACGTATTCGCGGTTTAAAATTACGACATTTTATACCCAACATATGCCAAGTCCTGAAAGCGGCAGTGAGTCACATTTTGCACAAACTCCCCTGCAGTTTTCTAAATATCCCAAATATCCCAATTTCGAGGCCTGAACAATATTTTGGAGCCAAATTCTAGCTTTCTGCACATATTCGCAGTTTGAAATTACGACTTTTTTATGCCCAACATATGCTAAGTACTGAAAGCGGCGTTTGGTCACATTTGTCCCAAACACCCCCCCCCTCCCCTGCAGTTTTCAAAATATCTCAAACATCCCAATTTCGAGGCCTGAGCAATATTTTGGAGCCAAATTCTGGCTCTATGCACGTATTCGCGGTTTGAAATTACGATATTTTATACCCAACATATGCCATCTCCTGAAAGCGGCAGTGAGTCACATTTTGCAAAAACTCGCCTGCAGTTTTCTAAATATCCCAAATATCCCAATTTCGAGGCCTGAACAATATTTTGGAGCCAAATTCTAGCTTTCTGCACGTATTCGCAGTTTGAAATTACGACTTTTTTATGCCCAACATATGCTAAGTACTGAAAGCGGCTTTGGTCACATTTGTCCCAATCCCCCTTGCAGTTTTCAAAATATCCCAAACATCTCAATTTCGAGGCCTGAGCCATATTTTGGAGCAAAATTCTGGCTCTTTGCACGTATTCGCGGTTTGAAATTACGACATTTTATACCCAACATATGCCAAGTACTGAACGCGGCGTTTGGTCACATTTGTCAACCCCCCCCCCCCCTGCAGTTCTCAAAATATCCCAAACATCACAATTTCGAGGCCTGAGCCATATTTTGGAGCCAAATTCTGGTTCTATGCACGTATTCGCGGTTTGAAATTACGACATTTTATACCCAACATATGCCAAGTCCTGAGAGCGGCAGTGATTCACATTTCGCACAAACTCCCCTGCAGTTTTCGAAATATCCCAAATATCCCAATTTTGAGGCCTGAGCTATATTTTGGAGCCAAGATCTGGCTCTCTGCACGTATTCGAAGTTTGAAATTACGACTTTTTATACCCATCATATGCCAAGTACTGAAAGTGGCATTTGGTCACATTTGTCCCAAACCTCCCTGCAGTTTTCAAAATATCCCAAACATCCCAATTTCGAGGCCTGAGCCATATTTTGGAGCCAAATTCTGGCTCTATGCACGTATTCGCGGTTTGAAATTACGATATTTTATACCCAACATATGCCAAGTCCTGAAAGCGGCAGTGAGTCACATTTTGCACAAACTCCCCTGCAGTTTTCTAAATATCCAAAATATCCCAATTTCGTGGCCTGAACAATATTTTGGAGCCAAATTCTAGCTTTCTGCTCATATACGCAGTTTGAAATTACGATTTTTATGCCCAACATATGCCAAGTACTGAAAGCGGCGTTTGGTCACATTTGTCCCAAACCCCCCTTGCAGTTTTCAAAATATCTCAAACATCCCAATTTCGAGGCCTGAGCAATATTTTGGAGCCAAATTCTGGCTCTATGCACGTATTCGCGGTTTGAAATTATGATATTTTATACCCAACATATGCCATCTCCTGAAAGCGGCAGTGAGTCACATTTTGCACAAACTCGCCTGCAGTTTTCTAAATATCCCAAATATCCCAATTTCGAGGCCTGAACAATATTTTGGAGCCAAATTCTAGCTTTCTGCACGTATTCGCAGTTTGAAATTACGACTTTTTTATGCCCAACATATGCTAAGTACTGAAAGCGGCTTTGGTCACATTTGTCCCAATCCCCCTTGCAGTTTTCAAAATATCCCAAACATCTCAATTTCGAGGCCTGAGCCATATTTTGGAGCAAAATTCTGGCTCTTTGCACGTATTCGCGGTTTGAAATTACGACATTTTATACCCAACATATGCCAAGTACTGAACGCGGCGTTTGGTCACATTTGTTCCAAACCCCCCTTGCAGTTTTCAAAATATCTCAAACATCCCAATTTCGAGGCCTGACCAATATTTTAGAGCCAACTTCTGGCTCTATGCACGTATTCGCGGTTTAAAATTACGACATTTTATACCCAACATATGCCAAGTCCTGAAAGCGGCAGTGAGTCACATTTCGCACAAACTCACCTGCAGTTTTCGAAATATCCCAAATATCAAAATTTTGAGGCCTGAGCCATATTTTGGAGCCAAATTCTGGCACTCTGCACGTATTTGAAGTTTGAAGTTACGACTTTTTATATCCAACATATGCCAAGTACTGAAAGTGGCATTTGGTCACATTTGTTCCAAACCTCCCTGCAGTTTTCAAAATATCCCAAACATCCCAATTTCGAGGCATGAGCCATATTTTGGAGCAAAATTCTGGCTCTCTGCACGTATTCGCAGTTTGAAATTACGAATTTATATACCCAACATATGCCAAGTACTGAAAGCCGCGTTTCGTCACATTTGTCCCAAACCTCCCTGCAGTTTTCAAAATATCCCAAACATCCCAATTTCAAGGCCTGAGCCATATTTTAGAGCCAAATTCTGGCTCTATGCACGTTTTCGCGGTTTGAAATTACGATATATTATACCCAACATATGCCAAGTCCTGAAAGCGGTAGTGAATCACATTTTGCACAAACTCCCCTGCAGTTTTCTAAATATCCCAAATATCCCAATTTCGAGGCCTGAACAATATTTTGGAGCCAAATTCTATCTTTCTGCACGTATTCGCAGTTTGAAATTACGACTTTTTTATGCCCAACATATGCTAAGTACTGAAAGCGGCGTTTGGTCACATTTGTCTCAATCCCCCCTGCAGTTTTCAAAATATCCCAAATATCCCAATTTCGAGGCCTGAGCAATATTTTGGAGCCAAATTCTGGCTCTCTGCACGTATTCGCAGTTTGAAATTACGACTTTTTTATGCCCAACATATGCTAAGTACTGAAAGCAGCGTTTGGTCAGATTTGTCTCAACCCCCCCCCCCCCTGCAGTTTTCAAAATATCTCAAACATCCCAATTTCGAGGCCTGAGCAATATTTTGGAGGCAAATTCTGGCTCTATGCACGTATTCGCGGTTTGGAATTACGATATTTTATACCCAACATATGCCATCTCCTGAAAGCGGCAGTGAGTCACATTTCGCACAAACTCGCCTGCAGTTTTCTAAATATCCCAAATATCCCAATTTCGAGGCCTGAACAATATTTTGGAGCCAAATTCTAGCTTCCTGCACATATTCGCAGTTTGAAATTACGACTTTTTTATCCCCAACATATGCCAAGTACTGAAAGCGGCGTTTGGTCACATTTGTCCCAATCCCCCTTGCAGTTTTCAAAATATCCCAAACATCTCAATTTCGAGGCCTGAGCCATATTTTGGAGCAAAATTCTAGCTCTTTGCACGTATTCGCGGTTTGAAATTACGACATTTTATACCCAACATATGCCAAGTACTGAACGCGGCGTTTGGTCACATTTGTCAAACCCCCCCCCCCCCTGCAGTTCTCAAAATATCCCAAACATCACAATTTCGAGGCCTGAGCCATATTTTGGAGCCAAATTCTGTTTCTATGCACGTATTCGCGGTTTGAAGTTACGACATTTTATACCCAACATATGCCAAGTCCTGAGAGCGGCAGTGATTCACATTTCGCACAAACTCCCCTGCAGTTTTCGAAATATCCCAAATATCCCAATTTTGAGGCCTGAGCTATATTTTGGAGCCAAGATCTGGCTCTCTGCACGTATTCGAAGTTTGAAATTACGACTTTTTATACCCATCATATGCCAAGTACTGAAAGTGGCATTTGGTCACATTTGTCCCAAACCTCCCTGCAGTTTTCAAAATATCTCAAACATCCCAATTTCGAGGCCTGAGCAATATTTTGGAGCCAAATTCTGGCTCTATGCACGTATTCGCGGTTTGAAATTACGATATTTTATACCCAACATATGCCAAGTCCTGAAAGCGGCAGTGAGTCACATTTTGCACAAACTCCCCTGCAGTTTTCTAAATATCCAAAATATCCCAATTTCGTGGCCTGAACAATATTTTGGAGCCAAATTCTAGCTTTCTGCTCATATACGCAGTTTGAAATTACGATTTTTATGCCCAACATATGCCAAGTACTGAAAGCGGCGTTTGGTCACATTTGTCCCAAACCCCCCCTTGCAGTTTTCAAAATATCTCAAACATCCCAATTTCGAGGCCTGAGCAATATTTTGGAGCCAAATTCTGGCTCTATGCACGTATTCGCGGTTTGAAATTACGACTTTTTTATGCCCAACATATGCTAAGTACTGAAAGCAGCGTTTGGTCAGATTTGTCTCAACCCCCCCCCCCCTGCAGTTTTCAAAATTTCAAAATATCTCAAACATCCCAATTTCGAGGCCTGAGCAATATTTTGGAGGCAAATTCTGGCTCTATGCACGTATTCGCGGTTTGGAATTACGATATTTTATACCCAACATATGCCATCTCCTGAAAGCGGCAGTGAGTCACATTTCGCACAAACTCGCCTGCAGTTTTCTAAATATCCCAAATATCCCAATTTCGAGGCCTGAACAATATTTTGGAGCCAAATTCTAGCTTCCTGCACATATTCGCAGTTTGAAATTACGACTTTTTTATGCCCAACATATGCCAAGTACTGAAAGCGGCGTTTGGTCACATTTGTCCCAAACCCCCCCTTGCAGTTTTCAAAATATCTCAAACATCCCAATTTCGAGGCATGAGCAATATTTTGGAGCCAAATTCTGGCTCTATGCACGTATTCGCGGTTTAAAATTACGACATTTTATACCCAACATATGCCAAGTCATGAAAGCGGCAGTGAGTCACATTTTGCACAAACTCCCCTGCAGTTTTCTAAATATCCAAAATATCCCAATTTCGTGGCCTGAACAATATTTTGGAGCCAAATTCTAGCTTTCTGCTCATATACGCAGTTTGAAATTACGATTTTTATGCCCAACATATGCCAAGTACTGAAAGCGGCGTTTGGTCACATTTGTCCCAATCCCCCTTGCAGTTTTCAAAATATCCCAAACATCTCAATTTCGAGGCCTGAGCAATATTTTGGAGCCAAATTCTGGCTCTATGCACGTATTCGCGGTTTGAAATTACGATATTTTATACCCAACATATGCCATCTCCTGAAAGCGGCAGTGAGTCACATTTTGCACAAACTCGCCTGCAGTTTTCTAAATATCCCAAATATCCCAATTTCGAGGCCTGAACAATATTTTGGAGCCAAATTCTAGCTTTCTGCACGTATTCGCAGTTTGAAATTACGACTTTTTTATGCCCAACATATGCTAAGTACTGAAAGCGGCTTTGGTCACATTTGTCCCAATCCCCCTTGCAGTTTTCAAAATATCCCAAACATCTCAATTTCGAGGCCTGAGCCATATTTTGGAGCAAAATTCTGGCTCTTTGCACGTATTCGCGGTTTGAAATTACGACATTTTATACCCAACATATGCCAAGTACTGAACGCGGCGTTTGGTCACATTTGTCCCAAACCCCCCTTGCAGTTTTCAAAATATCTCAAACATCCCAATTTCGAGGCCTGAGCCATATTTTGGAGCCAAATTCTGGCTCTATGCACGTATTCGCGGTTTGAAATTACGATATTTTATACCCAACATATGCCAAGTCCTGAAAGCGGCAGTGAGTCACATTTCGCACAAACTCACCTGCAGTTTTCGAAATATCCCAAATATCAAAATTTTGAGGCCTGAGCCATATTTTGGAGCCAAATTCTGGCACTCTGCACGTATTTGAAGTTTGAAGTTACGACTTTTTATATCCAACATATGCCAAGTACTGAAAGTGGCATTTGGTCACATTTGTTCCAAACCTCCCTGCAGTTTTCAAAATATCCCAAACATCCCAATTTCGAGGCATGAGCCATATTTTGGAGCAAAATTCTGGCTCTATGCACGTATTCGCAGTTTGAAATTACGAATTTATATACCCAACATATGCCAAGTACTGAAAGCCGCGTTTCGTCACATTTGTCCCAAACCTCCCTGCAGTTTTCAAAATATCCCAAACATCCCAATTTCAAGGCCTGAGCCATATTTTAGAGCCAAATTCTGGCTCTATGCACGTTTTCGCGGTTTGAAAGTACGATATATTATACCCAACATATGCCAAGTCCTGAAAGCGGCAGTGAATCACATTTTGCACAAACTCCCCTGCAGTTTTCTAAATATCCCAAATATCCCAATTTCGAGGCCTGAACAATATTTTGGAGCCAAATTCTATCTTTCTGCACGTATTCGCAGTTTGAAATTACGACTTTTTTATGCCCAACATATGCTAAGTACTGAAAGCGGCGTTTGGTCACATTTGTCTCAATCCCCCCTGCAGTTTTCAAAATATCCCAAACATCCCAATTTCGAGGCCTGAGCAATATTTTGGAGCCAAATTCTGGCTCTCTGCACGTATTCGCAGTTTGAAATTACGACTTTTTTATGCCCAACATATGCTAAGTACTGAAAGCAGCGTTTGGTCACATTTGTCTCAACCCCCCCCCCCTTGCAGTTTTCAAAATATCTCAAACATCCGAATTTCGAGGCCTGAGCAATATTTTGGAGGCAAATTCTGGCTCTATGCACGTATTCGCGGTTTGGAATTACGATATTTTATACCCAACATATGCCATCTCCTGAAAGCGGCAGTGAGTCACATTTCGCACAAACTCGCCTGCAGTTTTCTAAATATCCCAAATATCCCAATTTCGAGGCCTGAACAATTTTTTGGAGCCAAATTCTAGCTTCCTGCACATATTCTCAGTTTGAAATTACGACTTTTTTATGCCCAACATATGCCAAGTACTGAAAGCGGCGTTTGGTCACATTTGTCCCAAACCACCCCTTGCAGTTTTCAAAATATCTCAAACATCCCAATTTCGAGGCATGAGCAATATTTTGGAGCCAAATTCTGGCTCTATGCACGTATTCGCAGTTTAAAATTACGATATATTATACCCAACATATGCCAAGTCCTGAAAGCGGCAGTGAGTCACATTTTGCACAAACTCCCCTGCAGTTTTCTAAATATCCCAAATATCCCAATTTCGAGGCCTGAACAATATTTTGGAGCCAAATTCTAGCTTTCTGCACGTATTCGCAGTTTGAAATTACGACTTTTTTATGCCCAACATATGCTAAGTACTGAAAGCGGCGTTTGGTCACATTTGTCCCAAACACCCCCCCCCCCTCCCCTGCAGTTTTCAAAATATCTCAAACATCCCAATTTCGAGGCCTGAGCAATATTTTGGAGCCAAATTCTGGCTCTATGCACGTATTCGCGGTTTGAAATTACGATATTTTATACCCAACATATGCCATCTCCTGAAAGCGGCAGTGAGTCACATTTTGCACAAACTCGCCTGCAGTTTTCTAAATATCCCAAATATCCCAATTTCGAGGCCTGAACAATATTTTGGAGCCAAATTCTAGCTTTCTGCACGTATTCGCAGTTTGAAATTACGACTTTTTTATGCCCAACATATGCTAAGTACTGAAAGCGGCTTTGGTCACATTTGTCCCAATCCCCCTTGCAGTTTTCAAAATATCCCAAACATCTCAATTTCGAGGCCTGAGCCATATTTTGGAGCAAAATTCTGGCTCTTTGCACGTATTCGCGGTTTGAAATTACGACATTTTATACCCAACATATGCCAAGTACTGAACGCGGCGTTTGGTCACATTTGTCAAACCCCCCCCCCCTGCAGTTCTCAAAATATCCCAAACATCACAATTTCGAGGCCTGAGCCATATTTTCGAGCCAAATTCTGGTTCTATGCACGTATTCGCGGTTTGAAATTATGACATTTTATACCCAACATATGCCAAGTCCTGAGAGCGGCAGTGATTCACATTTCGCACAAACTCCCCTGCAGTTTTCGAAATATCCCAAATATCCCAATTTTGAGGCCTGAGCTATATTTTGGAGCCAAGATCTGGCTCTCTGCACGTATTCGAAGTTTGAAATTACGACTTTTTATACCCATCATATGCCAAGTACTGAAAGTGGCATTTGGTCACATTTGTCCCAAACCTCCCTGCAGTTTTCAAAATATCCCAAACATCCCAATTTCGAGGCCTGAGCCATATTTTGGAGCCAAATTCTGGCTCTATGCACGTATTCGCGGTTTGAAATTACGATATTTTATACCCAACATATGCCAAGTCCTGAAAGCGGCAGTGAGTCACATTTTGCACAAACTCCCCTGCAGTTTTCTAAATATCCAAAATATCCCAATTTCGAGGCCTGAACAATATTTTGGAGCCAAATTCTAGCTTTCTGCTCATATACGCAGTTTGAAATTACGATTTTTATGCCCAACATATGCCAAGTACTGAAAGCGGCGTTTGGTCACATTTGTCCCAAACCCCCCTTGCAGTTTTCAAAATATCTCAAACATCCCAATTTCGAGGCCTGAGCAATATTTTGGAGCTAAATTCTGGCTCTATGCACGTATTCGCGGTTTGAAATTACGATATTTTATACCCAACATATGCCATCTCCTGAAAGCGGCAGTGATTCACATTTTGCACAAACTCGCCTGCAGTTTTCTAAATATCCCAAATATCCCAATTTCGAGGCCTGAACAATATTTTGGAGCCAAATTCTAGCTTTCTGCACGTATTCGCAGTTTGAAATTACGACTTTTTTATGCCCAACATATGCTAAGTACTGAAAGCGGCTTTGGTCACATTTGTCCCATTCCCCCTTGCAGTTTTCAAAATATCCCAAACATCTCAATTTCGAGGCCTGAGCCATATTTTGGAGCAAAATTCTGGTTCTTTGCACGTATTCGCGGTTTGAAATTACGACATTTTATACCCAACATATGCCAAGTACTGAACGCGGCGTTTGGTCACATTTGTCAACCCCCCCCCCCCCCTGCAGTTCTCAAAATATCCCAAACATCACAATTTCGAGGCCTGAGCCATATTTTGGAGCCAAATTCTGGTTCTATGCACGTATTCGCGGTTTGAAATTACGACATTTTATACCCAACATATGCCAAGTCCTGAGAGCGGCAGTGATTCACATTTCGCACAAACTCCCCTGCAGTTTTCGAAATATCCCAAATATCCCAATTTTGAGGCCTGAGCTATATTTTGGAGCCAAGATCTGGCTCTCTGCACGTATTCGAAGTTTGAAATTACGACTTTTTATACCCATCATATGCCAAGTACTGAAAGTGGCATTTGGTCACATTTGTCCCAAACCTCCCTGCAGTTTTCAAAATATCCCAAACATCCCAATTTCGAGGCCTGAGCCATATTTTGGAGCCAAGTTCTGGCTCTATGCACGTATTCGCGGTTTGAAATTACGATATTTTATACCCAACATATGCCAAGTCCTGAAAGCGGCAGTGAGTCACATTTTGCACAAACTCCCCTGCAGTTTTCTAAATATCCAAAATATCCCAATTTCGAGGCCTGAACAATATTTTGGAGCCAAATTCTAGCTTTCTGCTCATATACGCAGTTTGAAATTACGATTTTTATGCCCAACATATGCCAAGTACTGAAAGCGGCGTTTGGTCACATTTGTCCCAAACCCCCCTTGCAGTTTTCAAAATATCTCAAACATCCCAATTTCGAGGCCTGAGCAATATTTTGGAGCTAAATTCTGGCTCTATGCACGTATTCGCGGTTTGAAATTACGATATTTTATACCCAACATATGCCATCTCCTGAAAGCGGCAGTGAGTCACATTTTGCACAAACTCGCCTGCAGTTTTCTAAATATCCCAAATATCCCAATTTCGAGGCCTGAACAATATTTTGGAGCCAAATTCTAGCTTTCTGCACGTATTCGCAGTTTGAAATTACGACTTTTTTATGCCCAACATATGCTAAGTACTGAAAGCGGCGTTTGGTCACATTTGTCCCAAACACCCCCCCCCCTCCCCTGCAGTTTTCAAAATATCTCAAACATCCCAATTTCGAGGCCTGAGCAATATTTTGGAGCCAAATTCTGGCTCTATGCACGTATTCGCGGTTTGAAATTACGATATTTTATACCCAACATATGCCATCTCCTGAAAGCGGCAGTGAGTCACATTTTGCACAAACTCGCCTGCAGTTTTCTAAATATCCCAAATATCCCAATTTCGAGGCCTGAACAATATTTTGGAGCCAAATTCTAGCTTTCTGCACGTATTCGCAGTTTGAAATTACGACTTTTTTATGCCCAACATATGCTAAGTACTGAAAGCGGCTTTGGTCACATTTGTCCCAATCCCCCTTGCAGTTTTCAAAATATCCCAAACATCTCAATTTCGAGGCCTGAGCCATATTTTGGAGCAAAATTCTGGCTCTTTGCACGTATTCGCGGTTTGAAATTACGACATTTTATACCCAACATATGCCAAGTACTGAACGCGGCGTTTGGTCACATTTGTCAAACCCCCCCCCCCCCTGCAGTTCTCAAAATATCCCAAACATCACAATTTCGAGGCCTGAGCCATATTTTGGAGCCAAATTCTGGTTCTATGCACGTATTCGCGGTTTGAAATTACGACATTTTATACCCAACATATGCCAAGTCCTGAGAGCGGCAGTGATTCACATTTCGCACAAACTCCCCTGCAGTTTTCGAAATATCCCAAATATCCCAATTTTGAGGCCTGAGCTATATTTTGGAGCCAAGATCTGGCTCTCTGCACGTATTCGAAGTTTGAAATTACGACTTTTTATACCCATCATATGCCAAGTACTGAAAGTGGCATTTGGTCACATTTGTCCCAAACCTCCCTGCAGTTTTCAAAATATCCCAAACATCCCAATTTCGAAGCCTGAGCCATATTTTGGAGCCAAATTCTCGCTCTATGCACGTATTCGCGGTTTGAAATTACGATATTTTATACCCAACATATGCCAAGTCCTGAAAGCGGCAGTGAGTCACATTTTGCACAAACTCCCCTGCAGTTTTCTAAATATCCAAAATATCCCAATTTCGAGGCCTGAACAATATTTTGGAGCCAAATTCTAGCTTTCTGCTCATATACGCAGTTTGAAATTACGATTTTTATGCCCAACATATGCCAAGTACTGAAAGCGGCGTTTGGTCACATTTGTCCCAAACCCCCCTTGCAGTTTTCAAAATATCTCAAACATCCCAATTTCGAGGCCTGAGCAATATTTTGGAGCTAAATTCTGGCTCTATGCACGTATTCGCGGTTTGAAATTACGATATTTTATACCCAACATATGCCATCTCCTGAAAGCGGCAGTGAGTCACATTTTGCACAAACTCGCCTGCAGTTTTCTAAATATCCCAAATATCCCAATTTCGAGGCCTGAACAATATTTTGGAGCCAAATTCTAGCTTTCTGCACGTATTCGCAGTTTGAAATTACGACTTTTTTATGCCCAACATATGCTAAGTACTGAAAGCGGCTTTGGTCACATTTGTCCCAATCCCCCTTGCAGTTTTCAAAATATCCCAAACATCTCAATTTCGAGGCCTGAGCCATATTTTGGAGCAAAATTCTGGCTCTTTGCACGTATTCGCGGTTTGAAATTACGACATTTTATACCCAACATATGCCAAGTACTGAACGCGGCGTTTGGTCACATTTGTCAAACCCCCCCCCCCCCTGCAGTTCTCAAAATATCCCAAACATCACAATTTCGAGGCCTGAGCCATATTTTGGAGCCAAATTCTGGTTCTATGCACGTATTCGCGGTTTGAAATTACGACATTTTATACCCAACATATGCCAAGTCCTGAGAGCGGCAGTGATTCACATTTCGCACAAACTCCCCTGCAGTTTTCGAAATATCCCAAATATCCCAATTTTGAGGCCTGAGCTATATTTTGGAGCCAAGATCTGGCTCTCTGCACGTATTCGAAGTTTGAAATTACGACTTTTTATACCCATCATATGCCAAGTACTGAAAGTGGCATTTGGTCACATTTGTCCCAAACCTCCCTGCAGTTTTCAAAATATCCCAAACATCCCAATTTCGAGGCCTGAGCCATATTTTGGAGCCAAATTCTGGCTCTATGCACGTATTCGCGGTTTGAAATTACGATATTTTATACCCAACATATGCCAAGTCCTGAAAGCGGCAGTGAGTCACATTTTGCACAAACTCCCCTGCAGTTTTCTAAATATCCAAAATATCCCAATTTCGAGGCCTGAACAATATTTTGGAGCCAAATTCTAGCTTTCTGCTCATATACGCAGTTTGAAATTACGATTTTTATGCCCAACATATGCCAAGTACTGAAAGCGGCGTTTGGTCACATTTGTCCCAAACCCCCCTTGCAGTTTTCAAAATATCTCAAACATCCCAATTTCGAGGCCTGAGCAATATTTTGGAGCTAAATTCTGGCTCTATGCACGTATTCGCGGTTTGAAATTACGATATTTTATACCCAACATATGCCATCTCCTGAAAGCGGCAGTGATTCACATTTTGCACAAACTCGCCTGCAGTTTTCTAAATATCCCAAATATCCCAATTTCGAGGCCTGAACAATATTTTGGAGCCAAATTCTAGCTTTCTGCACGTATTCGCAGTTTGAAATTACGACTTTTTTATGCCCAACATATGCTAAGTACTGAAAGCGGCTTTGGTCACATTTGTCCCATTCCCCCTTGCAGTTTTCAAAATATCCCAAACATCTCAATTTCGAGGCCTGAGCCATATTTTGGAGCAAAATTCTGGTTCTTTGCACGTATTCGCGGTTTGAAATTACGACATTTTATACCCAACATATGCCAAGTACTGAACGCGGCGTTTGGTCACATTTGTCAACCCCCCCCCCCCCCCCTGCAGTTCTCAAAATATCCCAAACATCACAATTTCGAGGCCTGAGCCATATTTTGGAGCCAAATTCTGGTTCTATGCACGTATTCGCGGTTTGAAATTACGACATTTTATACCCAACATATGCCAAGTCCTGAGAGCGGCAGTGATTCACATTTCGCACAAACTCCCCTGCAGTTTTCGAAATATCCCAAATATCCCAATTTTGAGGCCTGAGCTATATTTTGGAGCCAAGATCTGGCTCTCTGCACGTATTCGAAGTTTGAAATTACGACTTTTTATACCCATCATATGCCAAGTACTGAAAGTGGCATTTGGTCACATTTGTCCCAAACCTCCCTGCAGTTTTCAAAATATCCCAAACATCCCAATTTCGAGGCCTGAGCCATATTTTGGAGCCAAGTTCTGGCTCTATGCACGTATTCGCGGTTTGAAATTACGATATTTTATACCCAACATATGCCAAGTCCTGAAAGCGGCAGTGAGTCACATTTTGCACAAACTCCCCTGCAGTTTTCTAAATATCCAAAATATCCCAATTTCGAGGCCTGAACAATATTTTGGAGCCAAATTCTAGCTTTCTGCTCATATACGCAGTTTGAAATTACGATTTTTATGCCCAACATATGCCAAGTACTGAAAGCGGCGTTTGGTCACATTTGTCCCAAACCCCCCTTGCAGTTTTCAAAATATCTCAAACATCCCAATTTCGAGGCCTGAGCAATATTTTGGAGCTAAATTCTGGCTCTATGCACGTATTCGCGGTTTGAAATTACGATATTTTATACCCAACATATGCCATCTCCTGAAAGCGGCAGTGAGTCACATTTTGCACAAACTCGCCTGCAGTTTTCTAAATATCCCAAATATCCCAATTTCGAGGCCTGAACAATATTTTGGAGCCAAATTCTAGCTTTCTGCACGTATTCGCAGTTTGAAATTACGACTTTTTTATGCCCAACATATGCTAAGTACTGAAAGCGGCGTTTGGTCACATTTGTCCCAAACACCCCCCCCCCTCCCCTGCAGTTTTCAAAATATCTCAAACATCCCAATTTCGAGGCCTGAGCAATATTTTGGAGCCAAATTCTGGCTCTATGCACGTATTCGCGGTTTGAAATTACGATATTTTATACCCAACATATGCCATCTCCTGAAAGCGGCAGTGAGTCACATTTTGCACAAACTCGCCTGCAGTTTTCTAAATATCCCAAATATCCCAATTTCGAGGCCTGAACAATATTTTGGAGCCAAATTCTAGCTTTCTGCACGTATTCGCAGTTTGAAATTACGACTTTTTTATGCCCAACATATGCTAAGTACTGAAAGCGGCTTTGGTCACATTTGTCCCAATCCCCCTTGCAGTTTTCAAAATATCCCAAACATCTCAATTTCGAGGCCTGAGCCATATTTTGGAGCAAAATTCTGGCTCTTTGCACGTATTCGCGGTTTGAAATTACGACATTTTATACCCAACATATGCCAAGTACTGAACGCGGCGTTTGGTCACATTTGTCAAACCCCCCCCCCCCCCTGCAGTTCTCAAAATATCCCAAACATCACAATTTCGAGGCCTGAGCCATATTTTGGAGCCAAATTCTGGTTCTATGCACGTATTCGCGGTTTGAAATTACGACATTTTATACCCAACATATGCCAAGTCCTGAGAGCGGCAGTGATTCACATTTCGCACAAACTCCCCTGCAGTTTTCGAAATATCCCAAATATCCCAATTTTGAGGCCTGAGCTATATTTTGGAGCCAAGATCTGGCTCTCTGCACGTATTCGAAGTTTGAAATTACGACTTTTTATACCCATCATATGCCAAGTACTGTAAGTGGCATTTGGTCACATTTGTCCCAAACCTCCCTGCAGTTTTCAAAATATCCCAAACATCCCAATTTCGAAGCCTGAGCCATATTTTGGAGCCAAATTCTCGCTCTATGCACGTATTCGCGGTTTGAAATTACGATATTTTATACCCAACATATGCCAAGTCCTGAAAGCGGCAGTGAGTCACATTTTGCACAAACTCCCCTGCAGTTTTCTAAATATCCAAAATATCCCAATTTCGAGGCCTGAACAATATTTTGGAGCCAAATTCTAGCTTTCTGCTCATATACGCAGTTTGAAATTACGATTTTTATGCCCAACATATGCCAAGTACTGAAAGCGGCGTTTGGTCACATTTGTCCCAAACCCCCCTTGCAGTTTTCAAAATATCTCAAACATCCCAATTTCGAGGCCTGAGCAATATTTTGGAGCTAAATTCTGGCTCTATGCACGTATTCGCGGTTTGAAATTACGATATTTTATACCCAACATATGCCATCTCCTGAAAGCGGCAGTGAGTCACATTTTGCACAAACTCGCCTGCAGTTTTCTAAATATCCCAAATATCCCAATTTCGAGGCCTGAACAATATTTTGGAGCCAAATTCTAGCTTTCTGCACGTATTCGCAGTTTGAAATTACGACTTTTTTATGCCCAACATATGCTAAGTACTGAAAGCGGCTTTGGTCACATTTGTCCCAATCCCCCTTGCAGTTTTCAAAATATCCCAAACATCTCAATTTCGAGGCCTGAGCCATATTTTGGAGCAAAATTCTGGCTCTTTGCACGTATTCGCGGTTTGAAATTACGACATTTTATACCCAACATATGCCAAGTACTGAACGCGGCGTTTGGTCACATTTGTCAAACCCCCCCCCCCCCTGCAGTTCTCAAAATATCCCAAACATCACAATTTCGAGGCCTGAGCCATATTTTGGAGCCAAATTCTGGTTCTATGCACGTATTCGCGGTTTGAAATTACGACATTTTATACCCAACATATGCCAAGTCCTGAGAGCGGCAGTGATTCACATTTCGCACAAACTCCCCTGCAGTTTTCGAAATATCCCAAATATCCCAATTTTGAGGCCTGAGCTATATTTTGGAGCCAAGATCTGGCTCTCTGCACGTATTCGAAGTTTGAAATTACGACTTTTTATACCCATCATATGCCAAGTACTGAAAGTGGCATTTGGTCACATTTGTCCCAAACCTCCCTGCAGTTTTCAAAATATCCCAAACATCCCAATTTCGAGGCCTGAGCCATATTTTGGAGCCAAATTCTGGCTCTATGCACGTATTCGCGGTTTGAAATTACGATATTTTATACCCAACATATGCCAAGTCCTGAAAGCGGCAGTGAGTCACATTTTGCACAAACTCCCCTGCAGTTTTCTAAATATCCAAAATATCCCAATTTCGAGGCCTGAACAATATTTTGGAGACAAATTCTAGCTTTCTGCTCATATACGCAGTTTGAAATTACGATTTTTATGCCCAACATATGCCAAGTACTGAAAGCGGCGTTTGGTCACATTTGTCCCAAACCCCCCTTGCAGTTTTCAAAATATCTCAAACATCCCAATTTCGAGGCCTGAGCAATATTTTGGAGCTAAATTCTGGCTCTATGCACGTATTCGCGGTTTGAAATTACGATATTTTATACCCAACATATGCCATCTCCTGAAAGCGGCAGTGAGTCACATTTTGCACAAACTCGCCTGCAGTTTTCTAAATATCCCAAATATCCCAATTTCAAGGCCTGAACAATATTTTGGAGCCAAATTCTAGCTTTCTGCACGTATTCGCAGTTTGAAATTACGACTTTTTTATGCCCAACATATGCTAAGTACTGAAAGCGGCTTTGGTCACATTTGTCCCAATCCCCCTTGCAGTTTTCAAAATATCCCAAACATCTCAATTTCGAGGCCTGAGCCATATTTTGGAGCAAAATTCTGGCTCTTTGCACGTATTCGCGGTTTGAAATTACGACATTTTATACCCAACATATGCCAAGTACTGAACGCGGCGTTTGGTCACATTTGTCAAACCCCCCCCCCTGCAGTTCTCAAAATATCCCAAACATCACAATTTCGAGGCCTGAGCCATATTTTGGAGCCAAATTCTGGTTCTATGCACGTATTCGCGGTTTGAAATTACGACATTTTATACCCAACATATGCCAAGTCCTGAGAGCGGCAGTGATTCACATTTCGCACAAACTCCCCTGCAGTTTTCGAAATATCCCAAATATCCCAATTTTGAGGCCTGAGCTATATTTTGGAGCCAAGATCTGGCTCTCTGCACGTATTCGAAGTTTGAAATTACGACTTTTTATACCCATCATATGCCAAGTACTGAAAGTGGCATTTGGTCACATTTGTCCCAAACCTCCCTGCAGTTTTCAAAATATCCCAAACATCCCAATTTCGAGGCCTGAGCCATATTTTGGAGCCAAATTCTGGCTCTATGCACGTATTCGCGGTTTGAAATTACGATATTTTATACCCAACATATGCCAAGTCCTGAAAGCGGCAGTGAGTCACATTTTGCACAAACTCCCCTGCAGTTTTCTAAATATCCAAAATATCCCAATTTCGAGGCCTGAACAATATTTTGGAGCCAAATTCTAGCTTTCTGCTCATATACGCAGTTTGAAATTACGATTTTTATGCCCAACATATGCCAAGTACTGAAAGCGGCGTTTGGTCACATTTGTCCCAAACCCCCCTTGCAGTTTTCAAAATATCTCAAACATCCCAATTTCGAGGCCTGAGCAATATTTTGGAGCTAAATTCTGGCTCTATGCACGTATTCGCGGTTTGAAATTACGATATTTTATACCCAACATATGCCATCTCCTGAAAGCGGCAGTGAGTCACATTTTGCACAAACTCGCCTGCAGTTTTCTAAATATCCCAAATATCCCAATTTCGAGGCCTGAACAATATTTTGGAGCCAAATTCTAGCTTTCTGCACGTATTCGCAGTTTGAAATTACGACTTTTTTATGCCCAACATATGCTAAGTACTGAAAGCGGCGTTTGGTCACATTTGTCCCAAACACCCCCCCCCCTCCCCTGCAGTTTTCAAAATATCTCAAACATCCCAATTTCGAGGCCTGAGCAATATTTTGGAGCCAAATTCTGGCTCTATGCACGTATTCGCGGTTTGAAATTACAATATTTTATACCCAACATATGCCATCTCCTGAAAGCGGCAGTGAGTCACATTTTGCACAAACTCGCCTGCAGTTTTCTAAATATCCCAAATATCCCAATTTCGAGGCCTGAACAATATTTTGGAGCCAAATTCTAGCTTTCTGCACGTATTCGCAGTTTGAAATTACGACTTTTTTATGCCCAACATATGCTAAGTACTGAAAGCGGCTTTGGTCACATTTGTCCCAATCCCCCTTGCAGTTTTCAAAATATCCCAAACATCTCAATTTCGAGGCCTGAGCCATATTTTGGAGCAAAATTCTGGCTCTTTGCACGTATTCGCTGTTTGAAATTACGACATTTTATACCCAACATATGCCAAGTACTGAACGCGGCGTTTGGTCACATTTGTCAAACCCCCCCCCCCCTGCAGTTCTCAAAATATCCCAAACATCACAATTTCGAGGCCTGAGCCATATTTTGGAGCCAAATTCTGGTTCTATGCACGTATTCGCGGTTTGAAATTACGACATTTTATACCCAACATATGCCAAGTCCTGAGAGCGGCAGTGAGTCACATTTCGCACAAACTCCCCTGCAGTTTTCGAAATATCCCAAATATCCCAATTTTGAGGCCTGAGCTATATTTTGGAGCCAAGATCTGGCTCTCTGCACGTATTCGAAGTTTGAAATTACGACTTTTTATACCCATCATATGCCAAGTACTGAAAGTGGCATTTGGTCACATTTGTCCCAAACCTCCCTGCAGTTTTCAAAATATCCCAAACATCCCAATTTCGAGGCCTGAGCCATATTTTGGAGCCAAATTCTGGCTCTATGCACGTATTCGCGGTTTGAAATTACGATATTTTATACCCAACATATGCCAAGTCCTGAAAGCGGCAGTGAGTCACATTTTGCACAAACTCCCCTGCAGTTTTCTAAATATCCAAAATATCCCAATTTCGAGGCCTGAACAATATTTTGGAGCCAAATTCTAGCTTTCTGCTCATATACGCAGTTTGAAATTACGATTTTTATGCCCAACATATGCCAAGTACTGAAAGCGGCGTTTGGTCACATTTGTCCCAAACCCCCCTTGCAGTTTTCAAAATATCTCAAACATCCCAATTTCGAGGCCTGAGCAATATTTTGGAGCTAAATTCTGGCTCTATGCACGTATTCGCGGTTTGAAATTACGATATTTTATACCCAACATATGCCATCTCCTGAAAGCGGCAGTGAGTCACATTTTGCACAAACTCGCCTGCAGTTTTCTAAATATCCCAATTTCGAGGCTTGAACAATATTTTGGAGCCAAATTCTAGCTTTCTGCACGTATTCGCAGTTTGAAATTACGACTTTTTTATGCCCAACATATGCTAAGAACTGAAAGCGGCGTTTGGTCACATTTGTCCCAAACACCCCCCCCCCCCCTCCCCTGCAGTTTTCAAAATATCTCAAACATCCCAATTTCGAGGCCTGAGCCATATTTTGGAGCCAAATTCTGGTTCTATGCACGTATTCGCGGTTTGAAATTACGACATTTTATACCCAACATATGCCAAGTCCTGAGAGCGGCAGTGATTCACATTTCGCACAAACTCCCCTGCAGTTTTCGAAATATCCCAAATATCCCAATTTTGAGGCCTGAGCTATATTTTGGAGCCAAGATCTGGCTCTCTGCACGTATTCGAAGTTTGAAATTACGACTTTTTATACCCATCATATGCCAAGTACTGAAAGTGGCATTTGGTCACATTTGTCCCAAACCTCCCTGCAGTTTTCAAAATATCCCAAACATCCCAATTTCGAGGCCTGAGCCATATTTTGGAGCCAAATTCTGGCTCTATGCACGTATTCGCGGTTTGAAATTACGATATTTTATACCCAACATATGCCAAGTCCTGAAAGCGGCAGTGAGTCACATTTTGCACAAACTCCCCTGCAGTTTTCTAAATATCCAAAATATCCCAATTTCGAGGCCTGAACAATATTTTGGAGACAAATTCTAGCTTTCTGCTCATATACGCAGTTTGAAATTACGATTTTTATGCCCAACATATGCCAAGTACTGAAAGCGGCGTTTGGTCACATTTGTCCCAAACCCCCCTTGCAGTTTTCGAAATATCTCAAACATCCCAATTTCGAGGCCTGAGCAATATTTTGGAGCTAAATTCTGGCTCTATGCACGTATTCGCGGTTTGAAATTACGATATTTTATACCCAACATATGCCATCTCCTGAAAGCGGCAGTGAGTCACATTTTGCACAAACTCGCCTGCAGTTTTCTAAATATCCCAAATATCCCAATTTCGAGGCCTGAACAATATTTTGGAGCCAAATTCTAGCTTTCTGCACGTATTCGCAGTTTGAAATTACGACTTTTTTATGCCCAACATATGCTAAGTACTGAAAGCGGCTTTGGTCACATTTGTCCCAATCCCCCTTGCAGTTTTCAAAATATCCCAAACATCTCAATTTCGAGGCCTGAGCCATATTTTGGAGCAAAATTCTGGCTCTTTGCACGTATTCGCGGTTTGAAATTACGACATTTTATGCCCAACATATGCCAAGTACTGAACGCGGCGTTTGGTCACATTTGTCAAACCCCCCCCCCCCTGCAGTTCTCAAAATATCCCAAACATCACAATTTCGAGGCCTGAGCCATATTTTGGAGCCAAATTCTTGTTCTATGCACGTATTCGCGGTTTGAAATTACGACATTTTATACCCAACATATGCCAAGTCCTGAGAGCGGCAGTGATTCACATTTCGCACAAACTCCCCTGCAGTTTTCGAAATATCCCAAATATCCCAATTTTGAGGCCTGAGCTATATTTTGGAGCCAAGATCTGGCTCTCTGCACGTATTCGAAGTTTGAAATTACGACTTTTTATACCCATCATATGCCAAGTACTGAAAGTGGCATTTGGTCACATTTGTCCCAAACCTCCCTGCAGTTTTCAAAATATCCCAAACATCCCAATTTCGAGGCCTGAGCCATATTTTGGAGCCAAATTCTGGCTCTATGCACGTATTCGCGGTTTGAAATTACGATATTTTATACCCAACATATGCCAAGTCCTGAAAGCGGCAGTGAGTCACATTTTGCACAAACTCCCCTGCAGTTTTCTAAATATCCAAAATATCCCAATTTCGAGGCCTGAACAATATTTTGGAGACAAATTCTAGCTTTCTGCTCATATACGCAGTTTGAAATTACGATTTTTATGCCCAACATATGCCAAGTACTGAAAGCGGCGTTTGGTCACATTTGTCCCAAACCCCCCTTGCAGTTTTCGAAATATCTCAAACATCCCAATTTCGAGGCCTGAGCAATATTTTGGAGCTAAATTCTGGCTCTATGCACGTATTCGCGGTTTGAAATTACGATATTTTATACCCAACATATGCCATCTCCTGAAAGCGGCAGTGAGTCACATTTTTCACAAACTCGCCTGCAGTTTTCTAAATATCCCAAATATCCCAATTTCAAGGCCAGAACAATATTTTGGAGCCAAATTCTAGCTTTCTGCACGTATTCGCAGTTTGAAATTACGACTTTTTTATGCCCAACATATGCTAAGTACTGAAAGCGGCTTTGGTCACATTTGTCCCAATCCCCCTTGCAGTTTTCAAAATATCCCAAACATCTCAATTTCGAGGCCTGAGCCATATTTTGGAGCAAAATTCTGGCTCTTTGCACGTATTCGCGGTTTGAAATTACGACATTTTATACCCAACATATACCAAGTACTGAACGCGGCGTTTGGTCACATTTGTCAAACCCCCCCCCCCCCCCTGCAGTTCTCAAAATATCCCAAACATCACAATTTCGAGGCCTGAGCCATATTTTGGAGCCAAATTCTGGTTCTATGCACGTATTCGCGGTTTGAAATTACGACATTTTATACCCAACATATGCCAAGTCCTGAGAGCGGCAGTGATTCACATTTCGCACAAACTCCCCTGCAGTTTTCGAAATATCCCAAATATCCCAATTTTGAGGCCTGAGCTATATTTTGGAGCCAAGATCTGGCTCTCTGCACGTATTCGAAGTTTGAAATTACGACTTTTTATACCCATCATATGCCAAGTACTGAAAGTGGCATTTGGTCACATTTGTCCCAAACCTCCCTGCAGTTTTCAAAATATCCCAAACATCCCAATTTCGAGGCCTGAGCCATATTTTGGAGCCAAATTCTGGCTCTATGCACGTATTCGCGGTTTGAAATTACGATATTTTATACCCAACATATGCCAAGTCCTGAAAGCGGCAGTGAGTCACATTTTGCACAAACTCCCCTGCAGTTTTCTAAATATCCAAAATATCCCAATTTCGAGGCCTGAACAATATTTTGGAGCCAAATTCTAGCTTTCTGCTCATATACGCAGTTTGAAATTACGATTTTTATGCCCAACATATGCCAAGTACTGAAAGCGGCGTTTGGTCACATTTGTCCCAAACCCCCCTTGCAGTTTTCAAAATATCTCAAACATCCCAATTTCGAGGCCTGAGCAATATTTTGGAGCTAAATTCTGGCTCTATGCACGTATTCGCGGTTTGAAATTACGATATTTTATACCCAACATATGCCATCTCCTGAAAGCGGCAGTGAGTCACATTTTGCACAAACTCGCCTGCAGTTTTCTAAATATCCCAAATATCCCAATTTCGAGGCCTGAACAATATTTTGGAGCCAAATTCTAGCTTTCTGCACGTATTCGCAGTTTGAAATTACGACTTTTTTATGCCCAACATATGCTAAGTACTGAAAGCGGCGTTTGGTCACATTTGTCCCAAACACCCCCCCCCCTCCCCTGCAGTTTTCAAAATATCTCAAACATCCCAATTTCGAGGCCTGAGCAATATTTTGGAGCCAAATTCTGGCTCTATGCACGTATTCGCGGTTTGAAATTACAATATTTTATACCCAACATATGCCATCTCCTGAAAGCGGCAGTGAGTCACATTTTGCACAAACTCGCCTGCAGTTTTCTAAATATCCCAAATATCCCAATTTCGAGGCCTGAACAATATTTTGGAGCCAAATTCTAGCTTTCTGCACGTATTCGCAGTTTGAAATTACGACTTTTTTATGCCCAACATATGCTAAGTACTGAAAGCGGCTTTGGTCACATTTGTCCCAATCCCCCTTGCAGTTTTCAAAATATCCCAAACATCTCAATTTCGAGGCCTGAGCCATATTTTGGAGCAAAATTCTGGCTCTTTGCACGTATTCGCTGTTTGAAATTACGACATTTTATACCCAACATATGCCAAGTACTGAACGCGGCGTTTGGTCACATTTGTCAAACCCCCCCCCCCCCTGCAGTTCTCAAAATATCCCAAACATCACAATTTCGAGGCCTGAGCCATATTTTGGAGCCAAATTCTGGTTCTATGCACGTATTCGCGGTTTGAAATTACGACATTTTATACCCAACATATGCCAAGTCCTGAGAGCGGCAGTGAGTCACATTTCGCACAAACTCCCCTGCAGTTTTCGAAATATCCCAAATATCCCAATTTTGAGGCCTGAGCTATATTTTGGAGCCAAGATCTGGCTCTCTGCACGTATTCGAAGTTTGAAATTACGACTTTTTATACCCATCATATGCCAAGTACTGAAAGTGGCATTTGGTCACATTTGTCCCAAACCTCCCTGCAGTTTTCAAAATATCCCAAACATCCCAATTTCGAGGCCTGAGCCATATTTTGGAGCCAAATTCTGGCTCTATGCACGTATTCGCGGTTTGAAATTACGATATTTTATACCCAACATATGCCAAGTCCTGAAAGCGGCAGTGAGTCACATTTTGCACAAACTCCCCTGCAGTTTTCTAAATATCCAAAATATCCCAATTTCGAGGCCTGAACAATATTTTGGAGCCAAATTCTAGCTTTCTGCTCATATACGCAGTTTGAAATTACGATTTTTATGCCCAACATATGCCAAGTACTGAAAGCGGCGTTTGGTCACATTTGTCCCAAACCCCCCTTGCAGTTTTCAAAATATCTCAAACATCCCAATTTCGAGGCCTGAGCAATATTTTGGAGCTAAATTCTGGCTCTATGCACGTATTCGCGGTTTGAAATTACGATATTTTATACCCAACATATGCCATCTCCTGAAAGCGGCAGTGAGTCACATTTTGCACAAACTCGCCTGCAGTTTTCTAAATATCCCAAATATCCCAATTTCGAGGCTTGAACAATATTTTGGAGCCAAATTCTAGCTTTCTGCACGTATTCGCAGTTTGAAATTACGACTTTTTTATGCCCAACATATGCTAAGAACTGAAAGCGGCGTTTGGTCACATTTGTCCCAAACACCCCCCCCCCCCTCCCCTGCAGTTTTCAAAATATCTCAAACATCCCAATTTCGAGGCCTGAGCCATATTTTGGAGCCAAATTCTGGTTCTATGCACGTATTCGCGGTTTGAAATTACGACATTTTATACCCAACATATGCCAAGTCCTGAGAGCGGCAGTGATTCACATTTCGCACAAACTCCCCTGCAGTTTTCGAAATATCCCAAATATCCCAATTTTGAGGCCTGAGCTATATTTTGGAGCCAAGATCTGGCTCTCTGCACGTATTCGAAGTTTGAAATTACGACTTTTTATACCCATCATATGCCAAGTACTGAAAGTGGCATTTGGTCACATTTGTCCCAAACCTCCCTGCAGTTTTCAAAATATCCCAAACATCCCAATTTCGAGGCCTGAGCCATATTTTGGAGCCAAATTCTGGCTCTATGCACGTATTCGCGGTTTGAAATTACGATATTTTATACCCAACATATGCCAAGTCCTGAAAGCGGCAGTGAGTCACATTTTGCACAAACTCCCCTGCAGTTTTCTAAATATCCAAAATATCCCAATTTCGAGGCCTGAACAATATTTTGGAGACAAATTCTAGCTTTCTGCTCATATACGCAGTTTGAAATTACGATTTTTATGCCCAACATATGCCAAGTACTGAAAGCGGCGTTTGGTCACATTTGTCCCAAACCCCCCTTGCAGTTTTCGAAATATCTCAAACATCCCAATTTCGAGGCCTGAGCAATATTTTGGAGCTAAATTCTGGCTCTATGCACGTATTCGCGGTTTGAAATTACGATATTTTATACCCAACATATGCCATCTCCTGAAAGCGGCAGTGAGTCACATTTTGCACAAACTCGCCTGCAGTTTTCTAAATATCCCAAATATCCCAATTTCGAGGCCTGAACAATATTTTGGAGCCAAATTCTAGCTTTCTGCACGTATTCGCAGTTTGAAATTACGACTTTTTTATGCCCAACATATGCTAAGTACTGAAAGCGGCTTTGGTCACATTTGTCCCAATCCCCCTTGCAGTTTTCAAAATATCCCAAACATCTCAATTTCGAGGCCTGAGCCATATTTTGGAGCAAAATTCTGGCTCTTTGCACGTATTCGCGGTTTGAAATTACGACATTTTATACCCAACATATGCCAAGTACTGAACGCGGCGTTTGGTCACATTTGTCAAACCCCCCCCCCCCCTGCAGTTCTCAAAATATCCCAAACATCACAATTTCGAGGCCTGAGCCATATTTTGGAGCCAAATTCTGGTTCTATGCACGTATTCGCGGTTTGAAATTACGACATTTTATACCCAACATATGCCAAGTCCTGAGAGCGGCAGTGATTCACATTTCGCACAAACTCCCCTGCAGTTTTCGAAATATCCCAAATATCCCAATTTTGAGGCCTGAGCTATATTTTGGAGCCAAGATCTGGCTCTCTGCACGTATTCGAAGTTTGAAATTACGACTTTTTATACCCATCATATGCCAAGTACTGAAAGTGGCATTTGGTCACATTTGTCCCAAACCTCCCTGCAGTTTTCAAAATATCCCAAACATCCCAATTTCGAAGCCTGAGCCATATTTTGGAGCCAAATTCTGGCTCTATGCACGTATTCGCGGTTTGAAATTACGATATTTTATACCCAACATATGCCAAGTCCTGAAAGCGGCAGTGAGTCACATTTTGCACAAACTCCCCTGCAGTTTTCTAAATATCCAAAATATCCCAATTTCGAGGCCTGAACAATATTTTGGAGCCAAATTCTAGCTTTCTGCTCATATACGCAGTTTGAAATTACGATTTTTATGCCCAACATATGCCAAGTACTGAAAGCGGCGTTTGGTCACATTTGTCCCAAACCCCCCTTGCAGTTTTCAAAATATCTCAAACATCCCAATTTCGAGGCCTGAGCAATATTTTGGAGCTAAATTCTGGCTCTATGCACGTATTCGCGGTTTGAAATTACGATATTTTATACCCAACATATGCCATCTCCTGAAAGCGGCAGTGAGTCACATTTTGCACAAACTCGCCTGCAGTTTTCTAAATATCCCAAATATCCCAATTTCGAGGCCTGAACAATATTTTGGAGCCAAATTCTAGCTTTCTGCACGTATTCGCAGTTTGAAATTACGACTTTTTTATGCCCAACATATGCTAAGTACTGAAAGCGGCTTTGGTCACATTTGTCCCAATCCCCCTTGCAGTTTTCAAAATATCCCAAACATCTCAATTTCGAGGCCTGAGCCATATTTTGGAGCAAAATTCTGGCTCTTTGCACGTATTCGCGGTTTGAAATTACGACATTTTATGCCCAACATATGCCAAGTACTGAACGCGGCGTTTGGTCACATTTGTCAAACCCCCCCCCCCCCTGCAGTTCTCAAAATATCCCAAACATCACAATTTCGAGGCCTGAGCCATATTTTGGAGCCAAATTCTTGTTCTATGCACGTATTCGCGGTTTGAAATTACGACATTTTATACCCAACATATGCCAAGTCCTGAGAGCGGCAGTGATTCACATTTCGCACAAACTCCCCTGCAGTTTTCGAAATATCCCAAATATCCCAATTTTGAGGCCTGAGCTATATTTTGGAGCCAAGATCTGGCTCTCTGCACGTATTCGAAGTTTGAAATTACGACTTTTTATACCCATCATATGCCAAGTACTGAAAGTGGCATTTGGTCACATTTGTCCCAAACCTCCCTGCAGTTTTCAAAATATCCCAAACATCCCAATTTCGAGGCCTGAGCCATATTTTGGAGCCAAATTCTGGCTCTATGCACGTATTCGCGGTTTGAAATTACGATATTTTATACCCAACATATGCCAAGTCCTGAAAGCGGCAGTGAGTCACATTTTGCACAAACTCCCCTGCAGTTTTCTAAATATCCAAAATATCCCAATTTCGAGGCCTGAACAATATTTTGGAGACAAATTCTAGCTTTCTGCTCATATACGCAGTTTGAAATTACGATTTTTATGCCCAACATATGCCAAGTACTGAAAGCGGCGTTTGGTCACATTTGTCCCAAACCCCCCTTGCAGTTTTCGAAATATCTCAAACATCCCAATTTCGAGGCCTGAGCAATATTTTGGAGCTAAATTCTGGCTCTATGCACGTATTCGCGGTTTGAAATTACGATATTTTATACCCAACATATGCCATCTCCTGAAAGCGGCAGTGAGTCACATTTTTCACAAACTCGCCTGCAGTTTTCTAAATATCCCAAATATCCCAATTTCAAGGCCAGAACAATATTTTGGAGCCAAATTCTAGCTTTCTGCACGTATTCGCAGTTTGAAATTACGACTTTTTTATGCCCAACATATGCTAAGTACTGAAAGCGGCTTTGGTCACATTTGTCCCAATCCCCCTTGCAGTTTTCAAAATATCCCAAACATCTCAATTTCGAGGCCTGAGCCATATTTTGGAGCAAAATTCTGGCTCTTTGCACGTATTCGCGGTTTGAAATTACGACATTTTATACCCAACATATACCAAGTACTGAACGCGGCGTTTGGTCACATTTGTCAAACCCCCCCCCCCCCCTGCAGTTCTCAAAATATCCCAAACATCACAATTTCGAGGCCTGAGCCATATTTTGGAGCCAAATTCTGGTTCTATGCACGTATTCGCGGTTTGAAATTACGACATTTTATACCCAACATATGCCAAGTCCTGAGAGCGGCAGTGATTCACATTTCGCACAAACTCCCCTGCAGTTTTCGAAATATCCCAAATATCCCAATTTTGAGGCCTGAGCTATATTTTGGAGCCAAGATCTGGCTCTCTGCACGTATTCGAAGTTTGAAATTACGACTTTTTATACCCATCATATGCCAAGTACTGAAAGTGGCATTTGGTCACATTTGTCCCAAACCTCCCTGCAGTTTTCAAAATATCCCAAACATCCCAATTTCGAGGCCTGAGCCATATTTTGGAGCCAAATTCTGGCTCTATGCACGTATTCGCGGTTTGAAATTACGATATTTTATACCCAACATATGCCAAGTCCTGAAAGCGGCAGTGAGTCACATTTTGCACAAACTCCCCTGCAGTTTTCTAAATATCCAAAATATCCCAATTTCGAGGCCTGAACAATATTTTGGAGCCAAATTCTAGCTTTCTGCTCATATACGCAGTTTGAAATTACGATTTTTATGCCCAACATATGCCAAGTACTGAAAGCGGCGTTTGGTCACATTTGTCCCAAACCCCCCTTGCAGTTTTCAAAATATCTCAAACATCCCAATTTCGAGGCCTGAGCAATATTTTGGAGCTAAATTCTGGCTCTATGCACGTATTCGCGGTTTGAAATTACGATATTTTATACCCAACATATGCCATCTCCTGAAAGCGGCAGTGAGTCACATTTTGCACAAACTCGCCTGCAGTTTTCTAAATATCCCAAATATCCCAATTTCGAGGCCTGAACAATATTTTGGAGCCAAATTCTAGCTTTCTGCACGTATTCGCAGTTTGAAATTACGACTTTTTTATGCCCAACATATGCTAAGTACTGAAAGCGGCGTTTGGTCACATTTGTCCCAAACACCCCCCCCCCCCCTCCCCTGCAGTTTTCAAAATATCTCAAACATCCCAATTTCGAGGCCTGAGCAATATTTTGGAGCCAAATTCTGGCTCTATGCACGTATTCGCGGTTTGAAATTACAATATTTTATACCCAACATATGCCATCTCCTGAAAGCGGCTGTGAGTCAGATTTTGCACAAACTCGCCTGCAGTTTTCTAAATATCCCAAATATCCCAATTTCGAGGCCTGAACAATATTTTGGAGCCAAATTCTAGCTTTCTGCACGTATTCGCAGTTTGAAATTACGACTTTTTTATGCCCAACATATGCTAAGTACTGAAAGCGGCTTTGGTCACATTTGTCCCAATCCCCCTTGCAGTTTTCAAAATATCCCAAACATCTCAATTTCGAGGCCTGAGCCATATTTTGGAGCAAAATTCTGGCTCTTTGCACGTATTCGCTGTTTGAAATTACGACATTTTATACCCAACATATGCCAAGTACTGAACGCGGCGTTTGGTCACATTTGTCAAACCCCCCCCCCTGCAGTTCTCAAAATATCCCAAACATCACAATTTCGAGGCCTGAGCCATATTTTGGAGCCAAATTCTGGTTCTATGCACGTATTCGCGGTTTGAAATTACGACATTTTATACCCAACATATGCCAAGTCCTGAGAGCGGCAGTGATTCACATTTCGCACAAACTCCCCTGCAGTTTTCGAAATATCCCAAATATCCCAATTTTGAGGCCTGAGCTATATTTTGGAGCCAAGATCTGGCTCTCTGCACGTATTCGAAGTTTGAAATTACGAGTTTTTATACCCATCATATGCCAAGTACTGAAAGTGGCATTTGGTCACATTTGTCCCAAACCTCCCTGCAGTTTTCAAAATATCCCAAACATCCCAATTTCGAGGCCTGAGCCATATTTTGGAGCCAAATTCTGGCTCTATGCACGTATTCGCGGTTTGAAATTACGATATTTTATACCCAACATATGCCAAGTCCTGAAAGCGGCAGTGAGTCACATTTTGCACAAACTCCCCTGCAGTTTTCTAAATATCCAAAATATCCCAATTTCGAGGCCTGAACAATATTTTGGAGCCAAATTCTAGCTTTCTGCTCATATACGCAGTTTGAAATTACGATTTTTATGCCCAACATATGCCAAGTACTGAAAGCGGCGTTTGGTCACATTTGTCCCAAACCTCCCTTGCAGTTTTCAAAATATCTCAAACATCCCAATTTCGAGGCCTGAGCAATATTTTGGAGCTAAATTCTGGCTCTATGCACGTATTCGCGGTTTGAAATTACGATATTTTATACCCAACATATGCCATCTCCTGAAAGCGGCAGTGAGTCACATTTTGCACAAACTCGCCTGCAGTTTTCTAAATATCCCAAATATCCCAATTTCGAGGCCTGAACAATATTTTGGAGCCAAATTCTAGCTTTCTGCACGTATTCGCAGTTTGAAATTACGACTTTTTTATGCCCAACATATGCTAAGTACTGAAAGCGGCGTTTGGTCACATTTGTCCCAAACACCCCCCCCCTCCCCTGCAGTTTTCAAAATATCTCAAACATCCCAATTTCGAGGCCTGAGCAATATTTTGGAGCCAAATTCTGGCTCTATGCACGTATTCGCGGTTTGAAATTACGATATTTTATACCCAACATATGCCATCTCCTGAAAGCGGCAGTGAGTCACATTTTGCACAAACTCGCCTGCAGTTTTCTAAATATCCCAAATATCCCAATTTCGAGGCCTGAACAATATTTTGGAGCCAAATTCTAGCTTTCTGCACGTATTCGCAGTTTGAAATTACGACTTTTTTATGCCCAACATATGCTAAGTACTGAAAGCGGCTTTGGTCACATTTGTCCCAATCCCCCTTGCAGTTTTCAAAATATCCCAAACATCTCAATTTCGAGGCCTGAGCCATATTTTGGAGCAAAATTCTGGCTCTTTGCACGTATTCGCGGTTTGAAATTACGACATTTTATACCCAACATATGCCAAGTACTGAACGCGGCGTTTGGTCACATTTGTCAAACCCCCCCCCCCCCTGCAGTTCTCAAAATATCCCAAACATCACAATTTCGAGGCCTGAGCCATATTTTGGAGCCAAATTCTGGTTCTATGCACGTATTCGCGGTTTGAAATTACGACATTTTATACCCAACATATGCCAAGTCCTGAGAGCGGCAGTGATTCACATTTCGCACAAACTCCCCTGCAGTTTTCGAAATATCCCAAATATCCCAATTTTGAGGCCTGAGCTATATTTTGGAGCCAAGATCTGGCTCTCTGCACGTATTCGAAGTTTGAAATTACGACTTTTTATACCCATCATATGCCAAGTACTGAAAGTGGCATTTGGTCACATTTGTCCCAAACCTCCCTGCAGTTTTCAAAATATCCCAAACATCCCAATTTCGAAGCCTGAGCCATATTTTGGAGCCAAATTCTGGCTCTATGCACGTATTCGCGGTTTGAAATTACGATATTTTATACCCAACATATGCCAAGTCCTGAAAGCGGCAGTGAGTCACATTTTGCACAAACTCCCCTGCAGTTTTCTAAATATCCAAAATATCCCAATTTCGAGGCCTGAACAATATTTTGGAGCCAAATTCTAGCTTTCTGCTCATATACGCAGTTTGAAATTACGATTTTTATGCCCAACATATGCCAAGTACTGAAAGCGGCGTTTGGTCACATTTGTCCCAAACCCCCCTTGCAGTTTTCAAAATATCTCAAACATCCCAATTTCGAGGCCTGAGCAATATTTTGGAGCTAAATTCTGGCTCTATGCACGTATTCGCGGTTTGAAATTACGATATTTTATACCCAACATATGCCATATCCTGAAAGCGGCAGTGAGTCACATTTTGCACAAACTCGCCTGCAGTTTTCTAAATATCCCAAATATCCCAATTTCGAGGCCTGAACAATATTTTGGAGCCAAATTCTAGCTTTCTGCACGTATTCGCAGTTTGAAATTACGACTTTTTTATGCCCAACATATGCTAAGTACTGAAAGCGGCGTTTGGTCACATTTGTCCCAAACACCCCCCCCCTCCCCTGCAGTTTTCAAAATATCTCAAACATCCCAATTTCGAGGCCTGAGCAATATTTTGGAGCCAAATTCTGGCTCTATGCACGTATTCGCGGTTTGAAATTACGATATTTTATACCCAACATATGCCATCTCCTGAAAGCGGCAGTGAGTCACATTTTGCACAAACTCGCCTGCAGTTTTCTAAATATCCCAAATATCCCAATTTCGAGGCCTGAACAATATTTTGGAGCCAAATTCTAGCTTTCTGCACGTATTCGCAGTTTGAAATTACGACTTTTTTATGCCCAACATATGCTAAGTACTGAAAGCGGCTTTGGTCACATTTGTCCCAATCCCCCTTGCAGTTTTCAAAATATCCCAAACATCTCAATTTCGAGGCCTGAGCCATATTTTGGAGCAAAATTCTGGCTCTTTGCACGTATTCGCGGTTTGAAATTACGACATTTTATACCCAACATATGCCAAGTACTGAACGCGGCGTTTGGTCACATTTGTCAAACCCCCCCCCCCCCCCTGCAGTTCTCAAAATATCCCAAACATCACAATTTCGAGGCCTGAGCCATATTTTGGAGCCAAATTCTGGTTCTATGCACGTATTCGCGGTTTGAAATTACGACATTTTATACCCAACATATGCCAAGTCCTGAGAGCGGCAGTGATTCACATTTCGCACAAACTCCCCTGCAGTTTTCGAAATATCCCAAATATCCCAATTTTGAGGCCTGAGCTATATTTTGGAGCCAAGATCTGGCTCTCTGCACGTATTCGAAGTTTGAAATTACGACTTTTTATACCCATCATATGCCAAGTACTGAAAGTGGCATTTGGTCACATTTGTCCCAAACCTCCCTGCAGTTTTCAAAATATCCCAAACATCCCAATTTCGAAGCCTGAGCCATATTTTGGAGCCAAATTCTGGCTCTATGCACGTATTCGCGGTTTGAAATTACGATATTTTATACCCAACATATGCCAAGTCCTGAAAGCGGCAGTGAGTCACATTTTGCACAAACTCCCCTGCAGTTTTCTAAATATCCAAAATATCCCAATTTCGAGGCCTGAACAATATTTTGGAGCCAAATTCTAGCTTTCTGCTCATATACGCAGTTTGAAATTACGATTTTTATGCCCAACATATGCCAAGTACTGAAAGCGGCGTTTGGTCACATTTGTCCCAAACCCCCCTTGCAGTTTTCAAAATATCTCAAACATCCCAATTTCGAGGCCTGAGCAATATTTTGGAGCTAAATTCTGGCTCTATGCACGTATTCGCGGTTTGAAATTACGATATTTTATACCCAACATATGCCATCTCCTGAAAGCGGCAGTGAGTCACATTTTGCACAAACTCGCCTGCAGTTTTCTAAATATCCCAAATATCCCAATTTCGAGGCCTGAACAATATTTTGGAGCCAAATTCTAGCTTTCTGCACGTATTCGCAGTTTGAAATTACGACTTTTTTATGCCCAACATATGCTAAGTACTGAAAGCGGCTTTGGTCACATTTGTCCCAATCCCCCTTGCAGTTTTCAAAATATCCCAAACATCTCAATTTCGAGGCCTGAGCCATATTTTGGAGCAAAATTCTGGCTCTTTGCACGTATTCGCGGTTTGAAATTACGACATTTTATACCCAACATATGCCAAGTACTGAACGCGGCGTTTGGTCACATTTGTCAAACCCCCCCCCCCCCTGCAGTTCTCAAAATATCCCAAACATCACAATTTCGAGGCCTGAGCCATATTTTGGAGCCAAATTCTGGTTCTATGCACGTATTCGCGGTTTGAAATTACGACATTTTATACCCAACATATGCCAAGTCCTGAGAGCGGCAGTGATTCACATTTCGCACAAACTCCCCTGCAGTTTTCGAAATATCCCAAATATCCCAATTTTGAGGCCTGAGCTATATTTTGGAGCCAAGATCTGGCTCTCTGCACGTATTCGAAGTTTGAAATTACGACTTTTTATACCCATCATATGCCAAGTACTGAAAGTGGCATTTGGTCACATTTGTCCCAAACCTCCCTGCAGTTTTCAAAATATCCCAAACATCCCAATTTCGAGGCCTGAGCCATATTTTGGAGCCAAATTCTGGCTCTATGCACGTATTCGCGGTTTGAAATTACGATATTTTATACCCAACATATGCCAAGTCCTGAAAGCGGCAGTGAGTCACATTTTGCACAAACTCCCCTGCAGTTTTCTAAATATCCAAAATATCCCAATTTCGAGGCCTGAACAATATTTTGGAGACAAATTCTAGCTTTCTGCTCATATACGCAGTTTGAAATTACGATTTTTATGCCCAACATATGCCAAGTACTGAAAGCGGCGTTTGGTCACATTTGTCCCAAACCCCCCTTGCAGTTTTCGAAATATCTCAAACATCCCAATTTCGAGGCCTGAGCAATATTTTGGAGCTAAATTCTGGCTCTATGCACGTATTCGCGGTTTGAAATTACGATATTTTATACCCAACATATGCCATCTCCTGAAAGCGGCAGTGAGTCACATTTTGCACAAACTCGCCTGCAGTTTTCTAAATATCCCAAATATCCCAATTTCGAGGCCTGAACAATATTTTGGAGCCAAATTCTAGCTTTCTGCACGTATTCGCAGTTTGAAATTACGACTTTTTTATGCCCAACATATGCTAAGTACTGAAAGCGGCGTTTGGTCACATTTGTCCCAAACACCCCCCCCCCCCTCCCCTGCAGTTTTCAAAATATCTCAAACATCCCAATTTCGAGGCCTGAGCAATATTTTGGAGCCAAATTCTGGCTCTATGCACGTATTCGCGGTTTGAAATTACAATATTTTATACCCAACATATTCCATCTCCTGAAAGCGGCAGTGAGTCACATTTTGCACAAACTCGCCTGCAGTTTTCTAAATATCCCAAATATCCCAATTTCGAGGCCTGAACAATATTTTGGAGCCAAATTCTAGCTTTCTGCACGTATTCGCAGTTTGAAATTACGACTTTTTTATGCCCAACATATGCTAAGTACTGAAAGCGGCTTTGGTCACATTTGTCCCAATCCCCCTTGCAGTTTTCAAAATATCCCAAACATCTCAATTTCGAGGCCTGAGCCATATTTTGGAGCAAAATTCTGGCTCTTTGCACGTATTCGCGGTTTGAAATTACGACATTTTATACCCAACATATGCCAAGTACTGAACGCGGCGTTTGGTCACATTTGTCAAACCCCCCCCCCTGCAGTTCTCAAAATATCCCAAACATCACAATTTCGAGGCCTGAGCCATATTTTGGAGCCAAATTCTGGTTCTATGCACGTATTCGCGGTTTGAAATTACGACATTTTATACCCAACATATGCCAAGTCCTGAAAGCGGCAGTGAGTCACATTTTGCACAAACTCCCCTGCAGTTTTCTAAATATCCAAAATATCCCAATTTCGAGGCCTGAACAATATTTTGGAGCCAAATTCTAGCTTTCTGCTCATATACGCAGTTTGAAATTACGATTTTTATGCCCAACATATGCCAAGTACTGAAAGCGGCGTTTGGTCACATTTGTCCCAAACCCCCCTTGCAGTTTTCAAAATATCTCAAACATCCCAATTTCGAGGCCTGAGCAATATTTTGGAGCTAAATTCTGGCTCTATGCACGTATTCGCGGTTTGAAATTACGATATTTTATACCCAACATATGCCATCTCCTGAAAGCGGCAGTGAGTCACATTTTGCACAAACTCGCCTGCAGTTTTCTAAATATCCCAAATATCCCAATTTCGAGGCCTTAACAATATTTTGGAGCCAAATTCTAGCTTTCTGCACGTATTCGCAGTTTGAAATTACGACTTTTTTATGCCCAACATATGCTAAGTACTGAAAGCGGCTTTGGTCACATATGTCCCAATCCCCCTTGCAGTTTTCAAAATATCCCAAACATCTCAATTTCGAGGCCTGAGCCATATTTTGGAGCAAAATTCTGGCTCTTTGCACGTATTCGCGGTGTGAAATTACGACATTTTATACCCAACATATGCCAAGTACTGAACGCGGCGTTTGGTCACATTTGTCAAACCCCCCCCCCCCCTGCAGTTCTCAAAATATCCCAAACATCACAATTTCGAGGCCTGAGCCATATTTTGGAGCCAAATTCTGGTTCTATGCACGTATTCGCGGTTTGAAATTACGACATTTTATACCCAACATATGCCAAGTCCTGAGAGCGGCAGTGATTCACATTTCGCACAAACTCCCCTGCAGTTTTCGAAATATCCCAAATATCCCAATTTTGAGGCCTGAGCTATATTTTGGAGCCAAGATCTGGCTCTCTGCACGTATTCGAAGTTTGAAATTACGACTTTTTATACCCATCATATGCCAAGTACTGAAAGTGGCATTTGGTCACATTTGTCCCAAACCTCCCTGCAGTTTTCAAAATATCCCAAACATCCCAATTTCGAGGCCTGAGCCATATTTTGGAGCCAAATTCTGGCTCTATGCACGTATTCGCGGTTTGAAATTACGATATTTTATACCCAACATATGCCAAGTCCTGAAAGCGGCAGTGAGTCACATTTTGCACAAACTCCCCTGCAGTTTTCTAAATATCCAAAATATCCCAATTTCGAGGCCTGAACAATATTTTGGAGCCAAATTCTAGCTTTCTGCTCATATACGCAGTTTGAAATTACGATTTTTATGCCCAACATATGCCAAGTACTGAAACCGGCGTTTGGTCACATTTGTCCCAAACCCCCCTTGCAGTTTTCAAAATATCTCAAACATCCCAATTTCGAGGCCTGAGCAATATTTTGGAGCTAAATTCTGGCTCTATGCACGTATTCGCGGTTTGAAATTACGACATTTTATACCCAACATATGCCAAGTACTGAACGCGGCGTTTGGTCACATTTGTCCCAAACCCCCCTTGCAGTTTTCAAAATATCTCAAACATCCCAATTTCGAGGCCTGAGCAATATTTTAGAGCCAACTTCTGGCTCTATGCACGTATTCGCGGTTTAAAATTACGACATTTTATACCCAACATATGCCAAGTACTGAACGCGGCGTTTGGTCACATTTGTCCAACCCCCCCCCCCCCCTGCAGTTCTCAAAATATCCCAAACATCACAATTTCGAGGCCTGAGCCATATTTTGGAGCCAAATTCTGGTTCTATGCACGTATTCGCGGTTTGAAATTACGACATTTTATACCCAACATATGCCAAGTCCTGAAAGCGGCAGTGATTCACATTTCGCACAAACTCCCCTGCAGTTTTCGAAATATCCCAAATATCAAAATTTTGAGGCCTGAGCCATATTTTGGAGCCAAATTCTGGCACTCTGCACGTATTTGAAGTTTGAAGTTACGACTTTTTATATCCAACATATGCCAAGTACTGAAAGTGGCATTTGGTTACATTTGTTCCAAACCTCCCTGCAGTTTTCAAAATATCCCAAACATCCCAATTTCGAGGCATGAGCCATATTTTGGAGCAAAATTCTGGCTCTCTGCACGTATTCGCAGTTTGAAATTACGAATTTATATACCCAACATATGCCAAGTACTGAAAGCCGCGTTTCGTCACATTTGTCCCAAACCTCCCTGCAGTTTTCAAAATATCCCAAACATCCCAATTTCAAGGCCTGAGCCATATTTTAGAGCCAAATTCTGGCTCTATGCACGTTTTCGCGGTTTGAAATTACGATATATTATACCCAACATATGCCAAGTCCTGAAAGCGGCAGTGAATCACATTTTGCACAAACTCCCCTGCAGTTTTCTAAATATCCCAAATATCCCAATTTCGAGGCCTGAACAGTATTTTGGAGCCAAATTCTATCTTTCTGCACGTATTCGCAGTTTGAAATTACGACTTTTTTATGCCCAACATATGCTAAGTACTGAAAGCGGCGTTTTGTCACATTTGTCTCAATCCCCCCTGCAGTTTTCAAAATATCCCAAACATCCCAATTTCGAGGCCTGAGCAATATTTTCGAGCCAAATTCTGGCTCTATGCACGTATTCGCGGTTTGGAATTACGATATTTTATACCCAACATATGCCATCTCCTGAAAGCGGCAGTGAGTCACATTTCGCACAAACTCACCTGCAGTTTTCTAAATATCCCAAATATCCCAATTTCGAGGCCTGAACAATATTTTGGAGCCAAATTCTAGCTTCCTGCACATATTCGCAGTTTGAAATTACGACTTTTTTATGCCCAACATATGCCAAGTACTGAAAGCGGCGTTTGGTCACATTTGTCCCAAACCCCCCCTTGCAGTTTTCAAAATATCTCAAACATCCCAATTTCGAGGCATGAGCAATATTTTGGAGCCAAATTCTGGCTCTATGCACGTATTCGCGGTTTAAAATTACGACATTTTATACCCAACATATGCCAAGTCCTGAAAGCGGCAGTGAGTCACATTTTGCACAAACTCCCCTGCAGTTTTCTAAATATCCCAAATATCCCAATTTCGAGGCCTGAACAATATTTTGGAGCCAAATTCTAGCTTTCTGCACGTATTCGCAGTTTGAAATTACGACTTTTTTATGCCCAACATATGCTAAGTACTGAAAGCGGCTTTGGTCACATTTGTCCCAATCCCCCTTGCAGTTTTCAAAATATCCCAAACATCTCAATTTCGAGGCCTGAGCCATATTTTGGAGCAAAATTCTGGCTCTTTGCACGTATTCGCGGTTTGAAATTACGACATTTTATACCCAACATATGCCAAGTACTGAACGCGGCGTTTGGTCACATTTGTCAACCCCCCCCCCCCCCTGCAGTTCTCAAAATATCCCAAACATCACAATTTCGAGGCCTGAGCCATATTTTGGAGCCAAATTCTGGTTCTTTGCACGTATTCGCGGTTTGAAATTACGACATTTTATACCCAACATATGCCAAGTCCTGAGAGCGGCAGTGATTCACATTTCGCACAAACTCCCCTGCAGTTTTCGAAATATCCCAAATATCCCAATTTTGAGGCCTGAGCTATATTTTGGAGCCAAGATCTGGCTCTCTGCACGTATTCGAAGTTTGAAATTACGACTTTTTATACCCATCATATGCCAAGTACTGAAAGTGGCATTTGGTCACATTTGTCCCAAACCTCCCTGCAGTTTTCAAAATATCCCAAACATCCCAATTTCGAGGCCTGAGCCATATTTTGGAGCCAAATTCTGGCTCTATGCACGTATTCGCGGTTTGAAATTACGATATTTTATACCCAACATATGCCAAGTCCTGAAAGCGGCAGTGAGTCACATTTTGCACAAACTCCCCTGCAGTTTTCTAAATATCCAAAATATCCCAATTTCGAGGCCTGAACAATATTTTGGAGCCAAATTCTAGCTTTCTGCTCATATACGCAGTTTGAAATTACGATTTTTATGCCCAACATATGCCAAGTACTGAAAGCGGCGTTTGGTCACATTTGTCCCAAACCCCCCTTGCAGTTTTCAAAATATCTCAAACATCCCAATTTCGAGGCCTGAGCAATATTTTGGAGCCAAATTCTGGCTCTATGCACGTATTCGCGGTTTGAAATTACGATATTTTATACCCAACATATGCCATCTCCTGAAAGCGGCAGTGAGTCACATTTTGCACAAACTCGCCTGCAGTTTTCTAAATATCCCAAATATCCCAATTTCGAGGCCTGAACAATATTTTGGAGCCAAATTCTAGCTTTCTGCACGTATTCGCAGTTTGAAATTACGACTTTTTTATGCCCAACATATGCTAAGTACTGAAAGCGGCTTTAGTCACATTTGTCCCAATCCCCCTTGCAGTTTTCAAAATATCCCAAACATCTCAATTTCGAGGCCTGAGCCATATTTTGGAGCAAAATTCTGGCTCTTTGCACGTATTCGCGGTTTGAAATTACGACATTTTATACCCAACATATGCCAAGTACTGAACGCGGCGTTTGGTCACATTTGTCCAACCCCCCCCCCCCCTGCAGTTCTCAAAATATCCCAAACATCACAATTTCGAGGCCTGAGCCATATTTTGGAGCCAAATTCTGGTTCTATGCACGTATTCGCGGTTTGAAATTACGACATTTTATACCCAACATATGCCAAGTCCTGAAAGCGGCAGTGATTCACATTTCGCACAAACTCCCCTGCAGTTTTCGAAATATCCCAAATATCCCAATTTTGAGGCCTGAGCTATATTTTGGGGCCAAGATCTGGCTCTCTGCACGTATTCGAAGTTTGAAATTACGACTTTTTATACCCATCATATGCCAAGTACTGAAAGTGGCATTTGGTCACATTTGTCCCAAACCTCCCTGCAGTTTTCAAAATATCCCAAACATCCCAATTTCGAGGCCTGAGCCATATTTTGGAGCCAAATTCTGGCTCTATGCACGTATTCGCGGTTTGAAATTACGATATTTTATACCCAACATATGCCAAGTCCTGAAAGCGGCAGTGAGTCACATTTTGCACAAACTCCCCTGCAGTTTTCTAAATATCCAAAATATCCCAATTTCGAGGCCTGAACAATATTTTGGAGCCAAATTCTAGCTTTCTGCTCATATAGGCAGTTTGAAATTACGATTTTTATGCCCAACATATGCCAAGTACTGAAAGCGGCGTTTGGTCACATTTGTCCCAAACCCCCCCCTTGCAGTTTTCAAAATATCTCAAACATCCCAATTTCGAGGCCTGAGCAATATTTTGGAGCCAACTTCTGGCTCTATGCACGTATTCGCGGTTTAAAATTACGACATTTTATACCCAACATATGCCAAGTCCTGAAAGCGGCAGTGAGTCACATTTCGCACAAACTCACCTGCAGTTTTCGAAATATCCCAAATATCAAAATTTTGAGGCCTGAGCAATATTTTGGAGCCAAATTCTGGCACTCTGCACGTATTTGAAGTTTGAAGTTACGACTTTTTATATCCAACATATGCCAAGTACTGAAAGTGGCATTTGGTCACATTTGTTCCAAACCTCCCTGCAGTTTTCAAAATATCCCAAACATCCCAATTTCGAGGCATGAGCCATATTTTGGAGCAAAATTCTGGCTCTTTGCACGTATTCGCAGTTTGAAATTACGAATTTATATACCCAATATATGCCAAGTACTGAAAGCCGCGTTTCGTCACATTTGTCACAAACCTCCCTGCAGTTTTCAAAATATCCCAAACATCACAATTTCAAGGCCTGAGCCATATTTTAGAGCCAAATTCTGGCTCTATGCACGTTTTCGCGGTTTGAAATTACGATATATTATACCCAACATATGCCAAGTCCTGAAAGCGGCAGTGAATCACATTTTGCACAAACTCCCCTGCAGTTTTCTAAATATCCCAAATATCCCAATTTCGAGGCCTGAACAATATTTTGGAGCCAAATTCTATCTTTCTGCACGTATTCGCAGTTTGAAATTACGACTTTTTTATGCCCAACATATGCTAAGTACTGAAAGCGGCGTTTGGTCACATTTGTCTCAATCCCCCCTGCAGTTTTCAAAATATCCCAAACATCCCAATTTCGAGGCCTGAGCAATATTTTGGAGCCAAATTCTGGCTCTCTGCACGTATTCGCAGTTTGAAATTACGAATTTTTATGCCCAACATATGCCAGTACTGAAAGCAGCGTTTGGTCACATTTGTCTCAAACCCCCCCCCCCCCCCTGCAGTTTTCAAAATATCTCAAACATCCCAATTTCGAGGCCTGAGCAATATTTTGGAGCCAAATTCTGGCTTTATGCACATATTCGCGGTTTGAAATTATGATATTTTATACCCAACATATGCCATTTCCTGAAAGCGGCAGTGAGTCACATTTCGCACAAACTCGCCTGCAGTTTTCTAAATATCCCAAATATCCCAATTTCGAGGCCTGAACAATATTTTGGAGCCAAATTCTAGCTTCCTGCACATATTCGCAGTTTCAAATTACGACTTTTTTATGCCCAACATATGCCAAGTACTGAAAGCGGCGTTTGGTCACATTTGTCCCAAACCCCCCCTTGCAGTTTTCAAAATATCTCAAACATCCCAATTTCGAGGCCTGAGCAATATTTTGGAGCCAAATTCTGGCTCTATGCACGTATTCCCGGTTTAAAATTACGACATTTTATACCCAACATATGCCAAGTCTTGAAAGCGGCAGTGATTCACATTTCGCACAAACTCCCCGGCAGTTTTCGAAATATCCCAAATATCCAAATTTTTAGGCCTGAGCTATATTTTGGAGCCAAATTCTGGCTCTCTGCACGTATTCGAAGTTTGAAATTACGACTTTTTATTCCCATCATATGCCAAGTACTGAAAGTGGCCTTTGGTCACATTTGTCCCAAACCTCCCTGCAGTTTTCAAAATATCCCAAACATCCCAATTTCGAAGCCTGAGCCATATTTTGGAGCCAAATTCTGGCTCTATGCACGTATTCGCGGTTTGAAATTACGATATTTTATACCCAACATATGCCAAGTCATGAAAGCGGCAGTGAGTCACATTTTGCACAAACTCCCCTGCAGTTTTCTAAATATCCAAAATATCCCAATTTCGAGGCCTGAACAATATTTTGGAGCCAAATTCTAGCTTTCTGCTCATATACGCAGTTTGAAATTACGATTTTTATGCCCAACATATGCCAAGTACTGAAAGCGGCGTTTGGTCACATTTGTCCCAAACCCCCCTTGCAGTTTTCAAAATATCTCAAACATCCCAATTTCGAGGCCTGAGCAATATTTTGGAGCCAACTTCTGGCTCTATGCACGTATTCGCGGTTTAAAATTACGACATTTTATACCCAACATATGCCAAGTCCTGAAAGCGGCAGTGAGTCACATTTCGCACAAACTCACCTGCAGTTTTCGAAATATCCCAAATATCAAAATTTTGAGGCCTGAGCCATATTTTGGAGCCAAATTCTGGCACTCTGCACGTATTTGAAGTTTGAAGTTACGACTTTTTATATCCAACATATGCCAAGTACTGAAAGTGGCATTTGGTCACATTTGTTCCAAACCTCCCTGCAGTTTTCAAAATATCCCAAACATCCCAATTTCGAGGCATGAGCCATATTTTGGAGCAAAATTCTGGCTCTCTGCACGTATTCGCAGTTTGAAATTACGATATATTATACCCAACATATGCCAAGTCCTGAAAGCGGCAGTGAATCACATTTTGCACAAACTCCCCTGCAGTTTTCTAAATATCCCAAATATCCCAATTTCGAGGCCTGAACAATATTTTGGAGCCAAATTCTATCTTTCTGCACGTATTCGCAGTTTGAAATTACGACTTTTTTATGCCCAACATATGCTAAGTACTGAAAGCGGCGTTTGGTCACATTTGTCTCAATCCCCCCTGCAGTTTTCAAAATATCCCAAACATCCCAATTTCGAGGCCTGAGCAATATTTTGGAGCCAAATTCTCTCTCTCTGCACGTATTCGCAGTTTGAAATTACGACTTTTTTATGCCCAACATATGCTAAGTACTGAAAGCAGCGTTTGGTCACATTTGTCTCAAACCCCCCCCCCCCCTGCAGTTTTCAAAATATCTCAAACATCCCAATTTCGAGGCCTGAGCAATATTTTGGAGCCAAATTCTGGCTCTATGCACGTATTCGCGGTTTGAAATTATGATATTTTATACCCAACATTTGCCATCTGAAAGCGGCAGTGAGTCACATTTCGCACAAACTCGCCTGCAGTTTTCTAAATATCCCAAATATCCCAATTTCGAGGCCTGAACAATATTTTGGAGCCAAATTCTAGCTTCCTGCACATATTCGCAGTTTGAAATTACGACTTTTTTATGCCCAACATATGCTAAGTACTGAAAGCGGCTTTGGTCACATTTGTCCCAATCCCCCTTGCAGTTTTCAAAATATCCAAACATCTCAATTTCGATGCCTGAGCCATATTTTGGAGCAAAATTCTGGCTCTATGCACGTATTCGCGGTTTGAAATTACGACATTTTATACCCAACATATGCCAAGTCCTGAAAGCGGCAGTGATTCACATTTCGCACAAACTCCCCAGCAGTTTTCTAAATATCCAAAATATCCCAATTTCGAGGCCTGAACAATATTTTGGAGACAAATTCTAGCTTTCTGCTCATATTCGCAGTTTGAAATTACGACTTTTTTATACCCAATATATGCCAAGTACTGAAAGCGGAGTTTGGTCACATTTGTCCCAAACCCCCCCCCCCTGCAGTTTTCAAAATATCTCAAACATCCCAATTTCGAGGCCTGACCCATATTTTGGAGCCAAATTCTGGCTCTATGCACGTATTCGCGGTTTGAAATTACGACATTTTATACCCAACATATGCCAAGTCCTGTAAGCGGCAGTGAGTCACATTTCGCACAAACTCCCCTGCAGTTTTCGAAATATCCCAAATATCCCAATTTTGAGGCCTGAGCTATATTTTGGAGCCAAATTCTGGCACTCTGCACTTATTCGAAGTTTGAAGTTACGAATTTTTATATCCAACATTTGCCAAGTACTGAAAGTGGCATTTGGTCACATTTGTCCCAAACCTCCCTGCAGTTTTCAAAATATCCCAAACATCCCAATTTCGAGGCATGAGCCATATTTTGGAACCAAATTCTGGCTCTCTGCACGTATTCGCAGTTTGAAATTACGAATTTATATACCCAACATATGCCAAGTACTAAAAGCGGCGTTTCGTCACATTTGTCCCAAACCTCCCGGCAGTTTTCAAAATATCCCAAACATCCCAATTTCGAGGCCTGAGCCATATTTTGGAGCCAAATTCTGGTTCAAATGCACGTATTCGCGGTTTGAAATTACGACATTTTATACCCAACATATGCCAAGTCCTGTAAGCGGCAGTGATTCACATTTCGCACAAACTTCCCTGCAGTTTTCGAAATATCCCAAATATCCCAATTTTGAGGCCTGAGCTATATTTTGGAGCCAAGATCTGGCTCTCTGCACGTATTCGAAGTTTGAAATTACGACTTTTTATACCCATCATATGCCAAGTACTGAAAGTGGCATTTGGTCACATTTGTCCCAAACCTCCCTGCAGTTTTCAAAATATCCCAAACATCCCAATTTCGAAGCCTGAGCCATATTTTGGAGCCAAATTCTGGCTCTATGCACGTATTCGCGGTTTGAAATTACGATATTTTATACCCAACATATGCCAAGTCCTGAAAGCGGCAGTGAGTCACATTTTGCACAAACTCCCCTGCAGTTTTCTAAATATCCAAAATATCCCAATTTCGAGGCCTGAACAATATTTTGGAGCCAAATTCTAGCTTTCTGCTCATATACGCAGTTTGAAATTACGATTTTTATGCCCAACATATGCCAAGTACTGAAAGCGGCGTTTGGTCACATTTGTCCCAAACCCCCCTTGCAGTTTTCAAAATATCTCAAACATCCCAATTTCGAGGCCTGAGCAATATTTTGGAGCCAACTTCTGGCTCTATGCACGTATTCGCGGTTTAAAATTACGACATTTTATACCCAACATATGCCAAGTCCTGAAAGCGGCAGTGAGTCACATTTCGCACAAACTCACCTGCAGTTTTCGAAATATCCCAAATATCAAAATTTTGAGGCCTGAGCCATATTTTGGAGCCAAATTCTGGCACTCTGCACGTATTTGAAGTTTGAAGTTACGACTTTTTATATCCAACATATGCCAAGTACTGAAAGTGGCATTTGGTCACATTTGTTCCAAACCTCCCTGCAGTTTTCAAAATATCCCAAACATCCCAATTTCGAGGCATGAGCCATATTTTGGAGCAAAATTCTGGCTCTCTGCACGTATTCGCAGTTTGAAATTACGATATATTATACCCAACATATGCCAAGTCCTGAAAGCGGCAGTGAATCACATTTTGCACAAACTCCCCTGCAGTTTTCTAAATATCCCAAATATCCCAATTTCGAGGCCTGAACAATATTTTGGAGCCAAATTCTATCTTTCTGCACGTATTCGCAGTTTGAAATTACGACTTTTTTATGCCCAACATATGCTAAGTACTGAAAGCGGCGTTTGGTCACATTTGTCTCAATCCCCCCTGCAGTTTTCAAAATATCCCAAACATCCCAATTTCGAGGCCTGAGCAATATTTTGGAGCCAAATTCTCTCTCTCTGCACGTATTCGCAGTTTGAAATTACGACTTTTTTATGCCCAACATATGCTAAGTACTGAAAGCAGCGTTTGGTCACATTTGTCTCAAACCCCCCCCCCCCCCTGCAGTTTTCAAAATATCTCAAACATCCCAATTTCGAGGCCTGAGCAATATTTTGGAGCCAAATTCTGGCTCTATGCACGTATTCGCGGTTTGAAATTATGATATTTTATACCCAACATTTGCCATCTGAAAGCGGCAGTGAGTCACATTTCGCACAAACTCGCCTGCAGTTTTCTAAATATCCCAAATATCCCAATTTCGAGGCCTGAACAATATTTTGGAGCCAAATTCTAGCTTCCTGCACATATTCGCAGTTTGAAATTACGACTTTTTTATGCCCAACATATGCTAAGTACTGAAAGCGGCTTTGGTCACATTTGTCCCAATCCCCCTTGCAGTTTTCAAAATATCCAAACATCTCAATTTCGATGCCTGAGCCATATTTTGGAGCAAAATTCTGGCTCTATGCACGTATTCGCGGTTTGAAATTACGACATTTTATACCCAACATATGCCAAGTCCTGAAAGCGGCAGTGATTCACATTTCGCACAAACTCCCCAGCAGTTTTCTAAATATCCAAAATATCCCAATTTCGAGGCCTGAACAATATTTTGGAGACAAATTCTAGCTTTCTGCTCATATTCGCAGTTTGAAATTACGACTTTTTTATACCCAATATATGCCAAGTACTGAAAGCGGAGTTTGGTCACATTTGTCCCAAACCCCCCCCCCCCTGCAGTTTTCAAAATATCTCAAACATCCCAATTTCGAGGCCTGACCCATATTTTGGAGCCAAATTCTGGCTCTATGCACGTATTCGCGGTTTGAAATTACGACATTTTATACCCAACATATGCCAAGTCCTGTAAGCGGCAGTGAGTCACATTTCGCACAAACTCCCCTGCAGTTTTCGAAATATCCCAAATATCCCAATTTTGAGGCCTGAGCTATATTTTGGAGCCAAATTCTGGCACTCTGCACTTATTCGAAGTTTGAAGTTACGAATTTTTATATCCAACATTTGCCAAGTACTGAAAGTGGCATTTGGTCACATTTGTCCCAAACCTCCCTGCAGTTTTCAAAATATCCCAAACATCCCAATTTCGAGGCATGAGCCATATTTTGGAACCAAATTCTGGCTCTCTGCACGTATTCGCAGTTTGAAATTACGAATTTATATACCCAACATATGCCAAGTACTAAAAGCGGCGTTTCGTCACATTTGTCCCAAACCTCCCGGCAGTTTTCAAAATATCCCAAACATCCCAATTTCGAGGCCTGAGCCATATTTTGGAGCCAAATTCTGGTTCAAATGCACGTATTCGCGGTTTGAAATTACGACATTTTATACCCAACATATGCCAAGTCCTGTAAGCGGCAGTGATTCACATTTCGCACAAACTCCCCTGCAGTTTTCGAAATATCCCAAATATCCCAATTTTGAGGCCTGGGCTATATTTTGGAGCCAAGATCTGGCTCTCTGCACGTATTCGAAGTTTGAAATTACGACTTTTTATACCCATCATATGCCAAGTACTGAAAGTGGCATTTGGTCACATTTGTCCCAAACCTCCCTGCAGTTTTCAAAATATCCCAAACATCCCAATTTCGAAGCCTGAGCCATATTTTGGAGCCAAATTCTGGCTCTATGCACGTATTCGCGGTTTGAAATTACGATATTTTATACCCAACATATGCCAAGTCCTGAAAGCGGCAGTGAGTCACATTTTGCACAAACTCCCCTGCAGTTTTCTAAATATCCAAAATATCCCAATTTCGAGGCCTGAACAATATTTTGGAGCCAAATTCTAGCTTTCTGCTCATATACGCAGTTTGAAATTACGATTTTTATGCCCAACATATGCCAAGTACTGAAAGCGGCGTTTGGTCACATTTGTCCCAAACCCCCCTTGCAGTTTTCAAAATATCTCAAACATCCCAATTTCGAGGCCTGAGCAATATTTTGGAGCCAACTTCTGGCTCTATGCACGTATTCGCGGTTTAAAATTACGACATTTTATACCCAACATATGCCAAGTCCTGAAAGCGGCAGTGAGTCACATTTCGCACAAACTCACCTGCAGTTTTCGAAATATCCCAAATATCAAAATTTTGAGGCCTGAGCCATATTTTGGAGCCAAATTCTGGCACTCTGCACGTATTTGAAGTTTGAAGTTACGACTTTTTATATCCAACATATGCCAAGTACTGAAAGTGGCATTTGGTCACATTTGTTCCAAACCTCCCTGCAGTTTTCAAAATATCCCAAACATCCCAATTTCGAGGCATGAGCCATATTTTGGAGCAAAATTCTGGCTCTCTGCACGTATTCGCAGTTTGAAATTACGAATTTATATACCCAACATATGCCAAGTACTGAAAGCCGCGTTTCGTCACATTTGTCCCAAACCTCCCTGCAGTTTTCAAAATATCCCAAACATCCCAATTTCAAGGCCTGAGCCATATTTTAGAGCCAAATTCTGGCTCTATGCACGTTTTCGCTGTTTGAAATTACGATATATTATACCCAACATATGCCAAGTCCTGAAAGCGGCAGTGAATCACATTTTGCACAAACTCCCCTGCAGTTTTCTAAATATCCCAAATATCCCAATTTCGAGGCCTGAACAATATTTTGGAGCCAAATTCTATCTTTCTGCACGTATTCGCAGTTTGAAATTACGACTTTTTTATGCCCAACATATGCTAAGTACTGAAAGCGGCGTTTGGTCACATTTGTCTCAATCCCCCCTGCAGTTTTCAAAATATCCCAAACATCCCAATTTCGAGGCCTGAGCAATATTTTGGAGCCAAATTCTCTCTCTCTGCACGTATTCGCAGTTTGAAATTACGACTTTTTTAAGCCCAACATATGCTAAGTACTGAAAGCAGCGTTTGGTCACATTTGTCTCAAACCCCCCCCCCCCCCTGCAGTTTTCAAAATATCTCAAACATCCCAATTTCGAGGCCTGAGCAATATTTTGGAGCCAAATTCTGGCTCTATGCACGTATTCGCGGTTTGAAATTATGATATTTTATACCCAACATTTGCCATCTCCTGAAAGCGGCAGTGAGTCACATTTCGCACAAACTCGCCTGCAGTTTTCTAAATATCCCAAATATCCCAATTTCGAGGCCTGAACAATATTTTGGAGCCAAATTCTAGCTTCCTGAACATATTCGCAGTTTGAAATTACGACTTTTTTATGCCCAACATATGCTAAGTACTGAAAGCGGCTTTGGTCACATTTGTCCCAATTCCCCTTGCAGTTTTCAAAATATCCAAACATCTCAATTTCGAGGCCTGAGCCATATTTTGGAGCAAAATTCTGGCTCTATGCACGTATTCGCGGTTTGAAATTACGACATTTTATACCCAACATATGCCAAGTCCTGAAAGCGGCAGTGATTCACATTTCGCACAAACTCCCCGGCAGTTTTCGAAATATCCCAAATATCCCAATTTTGAGGCCTGAGCTATATTTTGGAGCCAAATTCTGGCTCTCTGCACGTATTCGAAGTTTGAAATTACGACTTTTTATACCCATCATATGCCAAGTACTGAAAGTGGCCTTTGGTCACATTTGTCCCAAACCTCCCTGCAGTTTTCAAAATATCCCAAACATCCCAATTTCGAGGCCTGAGCCATATTTTGGAGCAAAATTCTGGCACTATGCACGTATTCGCGGTTTGAAATTACGATATATTATACCCAACATATGCCAAGTCCTGAAAGCGGCAGTGAGTCACATTTCGCACAAACTCCCCTGCAGTTTTCTAAATATCCCAAATATCCCAATTTCGAGGCCTGAACAATATTTTGGAGCCAAATTCTAGCTTTCTGCACGTATTCGCAGTTTGAAATTACGACTTTTTTATGCAAGACATATGCTATGTACTGAAAGCGGCTTTGGTCACATTTGTCCCAATCCCCCTTGCAGTTTTCAAAATATCCCAAACATCTCAATTTCGAGGCCTGAGCCATATTTTGGAGCAAAATTCTGGCTCTATGCACGTATTCGCGGTTTGAAATTACGACATTTTATACCCAACATATGCCAAGTCCTGAAAGCGGCAGTGATTCACATTTCGCACAAACTCCCCTGCAGTTTTCGAAATATCCCAAATATCCCAATTTTGAGGCCTGAGCTATACTTTGGAGCCAAATTCTGGCTCTCTGCACGTATTCAAAGTTTGAAATTACGACTTTTTATACCCATCATATGCCAAGTACTGAAAGTGGCATATGGTCACATTTGTCCCAAACCTCCCTACAGTTTTCAAAATATCCCAAACATCCCAATTTCGAGGCCTGAGCCATATTTTGGAGCCAATTTCTGGCTCTATGCATGTATTCGCGGTTTGAAATTACGATATTTTATACCCAACATATGCCAAGTCCTGAAAGCGGCAGTGAGTCACATTTTGCACAAACTCCACTGCAGTTTTCTAAATATCCAAAATATCCCAATTTCGTGGCCTGAACAATATTTTGGAGCCAAATTCTAGCTTTCTGCTCATATACGCAGTTCGAAATTACGACTTGTTTATGCCCAACATATGCCAAGTACTGAAAGCGGCGTTTGGTCACATTTGTCCCAAACCCCCCTTGCAGTTTTCAAAATATCTCAAACATCCCAATTTCGAGGCCTGAGCAATATTTTGGAGCCAACTTCAGGCTCTATGCACGTTTTCCCGGTTTGAAATTGCGATATATTATACCCAACATATGCCAAGTCCTGAAAGCGGCAGTGATTCACATTTCGCACAAACTCCCCTGCAGTTTTCTAAATATCCCAAATATCCCAATTTCGAGGCCTGAGCCATATTTTGGAGCCAAGATCTGACTCTCTGCACGTATTCGAAGTTTGAAATTACGACTTTTTATACCCATCATATGCCAAGTACTGAAAGTGGCATTTGGTCACATTTGTCCCAAACCTCCCTGCAGTTTTCAAAATATCCCAAACATCCCAATTTCGAGGCCTGAGCAATATTTTGGAGCCAAATTCTGGCTCTATGCACGTATTCCCGGTTTAAAATTACGACATTTTATAGCCAACATATGCCAAGTCTTGAAAGCGGCAGTGATTCACATTTCGCACAAACTCCCCGGCAGTTTTCGAAATATCCCAAATATCCCAATTTTTAGGCCTGAGCTATATTTTGGAGCCAAATTCTGGCTCTCTGCACGTATTCGAAGTTTGAAATTACGACTTTTTATTCCCATCATATGCCAAGTACTGAAAGTGGCCTTTGGTCACATTTGTCCCAAACCTCCCTGCAGTTTTCAAAATATCCCAAACATCCCAATTTCGAGGCCTGAGCCATATTTTGGAGCAAAATTCTGGCACTATGCACGTATTCGCTGTTTGAAATTACGATATTTTATACCCAACATATGCCAAGTCCTGAAAGCGGCAGTGAGTCACATTTTGCACAAACTCCCCTGCAGTTTTCTAAATATCCAAAATATCCCAATTTCGAGGCCTGAACAATATTTTGGAGACAAATTCTAGCTTTCTGCTCATATTCGCAGTTTGAAATTACGACTTTTTTATACCCAATATATGCCAAGTACTGAAAGCGGAGTTTGGTCACATTTGTCCCAAAGCCCCCCCCCCTGCAGTTTTCAAAATATCTCAAACATCCCAATTTCGAGGCCTGACCCATATTTTGGAGCCAAATTCTGGCTCTATGCACGTATTCGCGGTTTGAAATTACGACATTTTATACCCAACATATGCCAAGTCCTGTAAGCGGCAGTGAGTCACATTTCGCACAAACTCCCCTGCAGTTTTCGAAATATCCCAAATATCCCAATTTTGAGGCCTGAGCTATATTTTGGAGCCAAATTCTGGCACTCTGCACTTATTCGAAGTTTGAAGTTACGAATTTTTATATCCAACATTTGCCAAGTACTGAAAGTGGCATTTGGTCACATTTGTCCCAAACCTCCCTGCAGTTTTCAAAATATCCCAAACATCCCAATTTCGAGGCATGAGCCATATTTTGGAACCAAATTCTGGCTCTCTGCACGTATTCGCAGTTTGAAATTACGAATTTATATACCCAACATATGCCAAGTACTAAAAGCGGCGTTTCGTCACATTTGTCCCAAACCTCCCGGCAGTTTTCAAAATATCCCAAACATCCCAATTTCGAGGCCTGAGCCATATTTTGGAGCCAAATTCTGGTTCAAATGCACGTATTCGCGGATTGAAATTACGACATTTTATACCCAACATATGCCAAGTCCTTTAAGCGGCAGTGATTCACATTTCGCACAAACTCCCCTGCAGTTTTCGAAATATCCCAATTTTGAAGCCTGAGCTATATTTTGGAGCCAAGATCTGGCTCTCTGCACGTATTCGAAGTTTGAAATTACGACTTTTTATACCCATCATATGCCAAGTACTGAAAGTGGCATTTGGTCACATTTGTCCCAAACCTCCCTGCAGTTTTTAAAATATCCCAAACATCCCAATTTCGAAGCCTGAGCCATATTTTGGAGCCAAATTCTGGCTCTATGCACGTATTCGCGGTTTGAAATTACGATATTTTATACCCAACATATGCCAAGTCCTGAAAGCGGCAGTGAGTCACATTTTGCACAAACTCCCCTGCAGTTTTCTAAATATCCCAAATATCCCAATTTCGAGGCCTGAACAATATTTTGGAGCCAAATTCTAGCTTTCTGCTCATATACGCAGTTTGAAATTACGATTTTTATGCCCAACATATGCCAAGTACTGAAAGCGGCGTTTGGTCACATTTGTCCCAAACCCCCCTTGCAGTTTTCAAAATATCTCAAACATCCCAATTTTGAGGCCTGAGCAATATTTTGGAGCCAACTTCTGGCTCTATGCACGTATTCGCGGTTTAAAATTACGACATTTTATACCCAACATATGCCAAGTCCTGAAAGCGGCAGTGAGTCACATTTCGCACAAACTCACCTGCAGTTTTCGAAATATCCCAAATATCAAAATTTTGAGGCCTGAGCCATATTTTGGAGCCAAATTCTGGCACTCTGCACGTATTTGAAGTTTGAAGTTACGACTTTTTATATCCAACATATGCCAAGTACTGAAAGTGGCATTTGGTCACATTTGTTCCAAACCTCCCTGCAGTTTTCAAAATATCCCAAACATCCCAATTTCGAGGCATGAGCCATATTTTGGAGCAAAATTCTGGCTCTCTGCACGTATTCGCAGTTTGAAATTACGAATTTATATACCCAACATATGCCAAGTACTGAAAGCCGCGTTTCGTCACATTTGTCCCAAACCTCCCTGCAGTTTTCAAAATATCCCAAACATCCCAATTTCAAGGCCTGAGCCATATTTTAGAGCCAAATTCTGGCTCTATGCACGTTTTCGCTGTTTGAAATTACGATATATTATACCCAACATATGCCAAGTCCTGAAAGCGGCAGTGAATCACATTTTGCACAAACTCCCCTGCAGTTTTCTAAATATCCCAAATATCCCAATTTCGAGGCCTGAACAATATTTTGGAGCCAAATTCTATCTTTCTGCACGTATTCGCAGTTTGAAATTACGACTTTTTTATGCCCAACATATGCTAAGTACTGAAAGCGGCGTTTGGTCACATTTGTCTCAATCCCCCCTGCAGTTTTCAAAATATCCCAAACATCCCAATTTCGAGGCCTGAGCAATATTTTGGAGCCAAATTCTCTCTCTCTGCACGTATTCGCAGTTTGAAATTACGACTTTTTTAAGCCCAACATATGCTAAGTACTGAAAGCAGCGTTTGGTCACATTTGTCTCAAACCCCCCCCCCCCTGCAGTTTTCAAAATATCTCAAACATCCCAATTTCGAGGCCTGAGCAATATTTTGGAGCCAAATTCTGGCTCTATGCACGTATTCGCGGTTTGAAATTATGATATTTTATACCCAACATTTGCCATCTCCTGAAAGCGGCAGTGAGTCACATTTCGCACAAACTCGCCTGCAGTTTTCTAAATATCCCAAATATCCCAATTTCGAGGCCTGAACAATATTTTGGAGCCAAATTCTAGCTTCCTGAACATATTCGCAGTTTGAAATTACGACTTTTTTATGCCCAACATATGCTAAGTACTGAAAGCGGCTTTGGTCACATTTGTCCCAATTCCCCTTGCAGTTTTCAAAATATCCAAACATCTCAATTTCGAGGCCTGAGCCATATTTTGGAGCAAAATTCTGGCTCTATGCACGTATTCGCGGTTTGAAATTACGACATTTTATACCCAACATATGCCAAGTCCTGAAAGCGGCAGTGATTCACATTTCGCACAAACTCCCCGGCAGTTTTCGAAATATCCCAAATATCCCAATTTTGAGGCCTGAGCTATATTTTGGAGCCAAATTCTGGCTCTCTGCACGTATTCGAAGTTTGAAATTACGACTTTTTATACCCATCATATGCCAAGTACTGAAAGTGGCCTTTGGTCACATTTGTCCCAAACCTCCCTGCAGTTTTCAAAATATCCCAAACATCCCAATTTCGAGGCCTGAGCCATATTTTGGAGCAAAATTCTGGCACTATGCACGTATTCGCGGTTTGAAATTACGATATATTATACCCAACATATGCCAAGTCCTGAAAGCGGCAGTGAGTCACATTTCGCACAAACTCCCCTGCAGTTTTCTAAATATCCCAAATATCCCAATTTCGAGGCCTGAACAATATTTTGGAGCCAAATTCTAGCTTTCTGCACGTATTCGCAGTTTGAAATTACGACTTTTTTATGCAAGACATATGCTATGTACTGAAAGCGGCTTTGGTCACATTTGTCCCAATCCCCCTTGCAGTTTTCAAAATATCCCAAACATCTCAATTTCGAGGCCTGAGCCATATTTTGGAGCAAAATTCTGGCTCTATGCACGTATTCGCGGTTTGAAATTACGACATTTTATACCCAACATATGCCAAGTCCTGAAAGCGGCAGTGATTCACATTTCGCTCAAACTCCCCTGCAGTTTTCGAAATATCCCAAATATCCCAATTTTGAGGCCTGAGCTATACTTTGGAGCCAAATTCTGGCTCTCTGCACGTATTCGAAGTTTGAAATTACGACTTTTTATACCCATCATATGCCAAGTACTGAAAGTGGCATATGGTCACATTTGTCCCAAACCTCCCTACAGTTTTCAAAATATCCCAAACATCCCAATTTCGAGGCCTGAGCCATATTTTGGAGCCAATTTCTGGCTCTATGCATGTATTCGCGGTTTGAAATTACGATATTTTATACCCAACATATGCCAAGTCCTGAAAGCGGCAGTGAGTCACATTTTGCACAAACTCCACTGCAGTTTTCTAAATATCCAAAATATCCCAATTTCGTGGCCTGAACAATATTTTGGAGCCAAATTCTAGCTTTCTGCTCATATACGCAGTTCGAAATTACGACTTGTTTATGCCCAACATATGCCAAGTACTGAAAGCGGCGTTTGGTCACATTTGTCCCAAACCCCCCTTGCAGTTTTCAAAATATCTCAAACATCCCAATTTCGAGGCCTGAGCAATATTTTGGAGCCAACTTCAGGCTCTATGCACGTTTTCCCGGTTTGAAATTGCGATATATTATACCCAACATATGCCAAGTCCTGAAAGCGGCAGTGATTCACATTTCGCACAAACTCCCCTGCAGTTTTCTAAATATCCCAAATATCCCAATTTCGAGGCCTGAGCCATATTTTGGAGCCAAGATCTGACTCTCTGCACGTATTCGAAGTTTGAAATTACGACTTTTTATACCCATCATATGCCAAGTACTGAAAGTGGCATTTGGTCACATTTGTCCCAAACCTCCCTGCAGTTTTCAAAATATCCCAAACATCCCAATTTCGAGGCCTGAGCAATATTTTGGAGCCAAATTCTGGCTCTATGCACGTATTCCCGGTTTAAAATTACGACATTTTATAGCCAACATATGCCAAGTCTTGAAAGCGGCAGTGATTCACATTTCGCACAAACTCCCCGGCAGTTTTCGAAATATCCCAAATATCCCAATTTTTAGGCCTGAGCTATATTTTGGAGCCAAATTCTGGCTCTCTGCACGTATTCGAAGTTTGAAATTACGACTTTTTATTCCCATCATATGCCAAGTACTGAAAGTGGCCTTTGGTCACATTTGTCCCAAACCTCCCTGCAGTTTTCAAAATATCCCAAACATCCCAATTTCGAGGCCTGAGCCATATTTTGGAGCAAAATTCTGGCACTATGCACGTATTCGCTGTTTGAAATTACGATATTTTATACCCAACATATGCCAAGTCCTGAAAGCGGCAGTGAGTCACATTTTGCACAAACTCCCCTGCAGTTTTCTAAATATCCAAAATATCCCAATTTCGAGGCCTGAACAATATTTTGGAGACAAATTCTAGCTTTCTGCTCATATTCGCAGTTTGAAATTACGACTTTTTTATACCCAATATATGCCAAGTACTGAAAGCGGAGTTTGGTCACATTTGTCCCAAAGCCCCCCCCCCCTGCAGTTTTCAAAATATCTCAAACATCCCAATTTCGAGGCCTGACCCATATTTTGGAGCCAAATTCTGGCTCTATGCACGTATTCGCGGTTTGAAATTACGACATTTTATACCCAACATATGCCAAGTCCTGTAAGCGGCAGTGAGTCACATTTCGCACAAACTCCCCTGCAGTTTTCGAAATATCCCAAATATCCCAATTTTGAGGCCTGAGCTATATTTTGGAGCCAAATTCTGGCACTCTGCACTTATTCGAAGTTTGAAGTTACGAATTTTTATATCCAACATTTGCCAAGTACTGAAAGTGGCATTTGGTCACATTTGTCCCAAACCTCCCTGCAGTTTTCAAAATATCCCAAACATCCCAATTTCGAGGCATGAGCCATATTTTGGAACCAAATTCTGGCTCTCTGCACGTATTCGCAGTTTGAAATTACGAATTTATATACCCAACATATGCCAAGTACTAAAAGCGGCGTTTCGTCACATTTGTCCCAAACCTCCCGGCAGTTTTCAAAATATCCCAAACATCCCAATTTCGAGGCCTGAGCCATATTTTGGAGCCAAATTCTGGTTCAAATGCACGTATTCGCGGATTGAAATTACGACATTTTATACCCAACATATGCCAAGTCCTTTAAGCGGCAGTGATTCACATTTCGCACAAACTCCCCTGCAGTTTTCGAAATATCCCAATTTTGAAGCCTGAGCTATATTTTGGAGCCAAGATCTGGCTCTCTGCACGTATTCGAAGTTTGAAATTACGACTTTTTATACCCATCATATGCCAAGTACTGAAAGTGGCATTTGGTCACATTTGTCCCAAACCTCCCTGCAGTTTTTAAAATATCCCAAACATCCCAATTTCGAAGCCTGAGCCATATTTTGGAGCCAAATTCTGGCTCTATGCACGTATTCGCGGTTTGAAATTACGATATTTTATACCCAACATATGCCAAGTCCTGAAAGCGGCAGTGAGTCACATTTTGCACAAACTCCCCTGCAGTTTTCTAAATATCCCAAATATCCCAATTTCGAGGCCTGAACAATATTTTGGAGCCAAATTCTAGCTTTCTGCTCATATACGCAGTTTGAAATTACGATTTTTATGCCCAACATATGCCAAGTACTGAAAGCGGCGTTTGGTCACATTTGTCCCAAACCCCCCTTGCAGTTTTCAAAATATCTCAAACATCCCAATTTTGAGGCCTGAGCAATATTTTGGAGCCAACTTCTGGCTCTATGCACGTATTCGCGGTTTAAAATTACGACATTTTATACCCAACATATGCCAAGTCCTGAAAGCGGCAGTGAGTCACATTTCGCACAAACTCACCTGCAGTTTTCGAAATATCCCAAATATCAAAATTTTGAGGCCTGAGCCATATTTTGGAGCCAAATTCTGGCACTCTGCACGTATTTGAAGTTTGAAGTTACGACTTTTTATATCCAACATATGCCAAGTACTGAAAGTGGCATTTGGTCACATTTGTTCCAAACCTCCCTGCAGTTTTCAAAATATCCCAAACATCCCAATTTCGAGGCATGAGCCATATTTTGGAGCAAAATTCTGGCTCTCTGCACGTATTCGCAGTTTGAAATTACGAATTTATATACCCAACATATGCCAAGTACTGAAAGCCGCGTTTCGTCACATTTGTCCCAAACCTCCCTGCAGTTTTCAAAATATCCCAAACATCCCAATTTCAAGGCCTGAGCCATATTTTAGAGCCAAATTCTGGCTCTATGCACGTTTTCGCGGTTTGAAATTACAATATATTATACCCAACATATGCCAAGTCCTGAAAGCGGCAGTGAATCACATTTTGCACAAACTCCCCTGCAGTTTTCTAAATATCCCAAATATCCCAATTTCGAGGCCTGAACAATATTTTGGAGCCAAATTCTATCTTTCTGCACGTATTCGCAGTTTGAAATTACGACTTTTTTATGCCCAACATATGCTAAGTACTGAAAGCGGCGTTTGGTCACATTTGTCTCAATCCCCCCTGCAGTTTTCAAAATATCCCAAACATCCCAATCTCGAGGCCTGAGCAATATTTTGGAGCCAAATTCTCTCTCTCTGCACGTATTCGCAGTTTGAAATTACGACTTTTTTATGCCCAACATATGCTAAGTACTGAAAGCAGCGTTTGGTCACATTTGTCTCAAACCCCCCCCCCCCTGCAGTTTTCAAAATATCTCAAACATCCCAATTTCGAGGCCTGAGCAATATTTTGGAGCCAAATTCTGGCTCTATGCACGTATTCGCGGTTTGAAATTATGATATCTTATACCCAACATTTGCCATCTCCTGAAAGCGGCAGTGAGTCACATTTCGCACAAACTCGCCTGCAGTTTTCTAAATATCCCAAATATCCCAATTTCGAGGCCTGAACAATATTTTGGAGCCAAATTCTAGCTTCCTGCACATATTCGCAGTTTGAAATTACGAATTTTTTATGCCCAACATATGCTAAGTACTGAAAGCGGCTTTGGTCACATTTGTCCCAATCCCCCTTGCAGTTTTCAAAATATCCAAACATCTCAATTTCGAGGCCTGAGCCATATTTTGGAGCAAAATTCTGGCTCTATGCACGTATTCGCGGTTTGAAATTACGACATTTTATACCCAACATATGCCAAGTCCTGAAAGCGGCAGTGATTCACATTTCGCACAAACTCCCCGGCAGTTTTCGAAATATCCCAAATATCCCAATTTTGAGGCCTGAGCTATATTTTGGAGCCAAATTCTGGCTCTCTGCACGTATTCGAAGTTTGAAATTACGACTTTTTATACCCATCATATGCCAAGTACTGAAAGTGGCCTTTGGTCACATTTGTCCCAAACCTCCCTGCAGTTTTCAAAATATCCCAAACATCCCAATTTCGAGGCCTGAGCCATATTTTGGAGCAAAATTCTGGCACTATGCACGTATTCGCGGTTTGAAATTACGATATTTTATACCCAACATATGCCAAGTCCTGAAAGCGGCAGTGAGTCACATTTTGCACAAACTCCCCTGCAGTTTTCTAAATATCCAAAATATCCCAATTTCGAGGCCTGAACAATATTTTGGAGACAAATTCTAGCTTTCTGATCATATTCGCAGTTTGAAATTACGACTTTTTTATACCCAATATATGCCAAGTACTGAAAGCGGTGTTTGGTCACATTTGTCCCAAACCCCCCCCCCCCCCCTGCAGTTTTCAAAATATCTCAAACATCCCAGTTCGAGGCCTGACCCATATTTTGGAGCCAAATTCTGGCTCTATGCACGTATTCGCGGTTTTAAATTACGACATTTTATACCCAACATATGCCAAGTCCTGTAAGCGGCAGTGAGTCACATTTCGCACAAGCTCCCCTGCAGTTTTCGAAATATCCCAAATATCCCAATTTTGAGGCCTGAGCTATATTTTGGAGCCAAATTCTGGCACTCTGCACGTATTCGAAGTTTGAAATTACGAATTTATATACCCAACATATGCCAAGTACTAAAAGCGGCGTTTCGTCACATTTGTCCCAAACCTCCCTGCAGTTTTCAAAATATCCCAAACATCCCAATTTCGAGGCCTGAGCCATATTTTGGAGCCAAATTCTGGCTCTATGCACGTTTTCGCGGTTTGAAATTACGATATATTATACCCAACATATGCCAAGTCCTAAAAGCGGCAGTGAGTCACATTTCGCACAAACTCCCCTGCAGTTTTCTAAATATCCCAAATATCCCAATTTCGAGGCCTGAACAATATTTTGGAGCCAAATTAAAGCTTTCTGCACGTATTCGCAGTTTGAAATTACGACTTTTTTATGCAAAACATATGCTAAGTACTGAAAGCGGCTTTGGTCACATTTGTCCCAATCCCCCTTGCAGTTTTCAAAATATCCCAAACATCTCAATTTCGAGGCCTGAGCCATATTTTGGAGCAAAATTCTGGCTCTATGCACGTATTCGCGGTTTGAAATTACGACATTTTATACCCAACATATGCCAAGTCCTGAAAGCGGCAGTGATTCACATTTCGCACAAACTCCCCTGCAGTTTTCGAAATATCCCAAATATCCCAATTTTGAGGCCTGAGCTATACTTTGGAGCCAAATTCTGGCTCTCTGCACGTATTCGAAGTTTTAAATTACGACTTTTTATACCCATCATATGCCAAGTACTGAAAGTGGCATTTGGTCACATTTGTCCCAAACCTCCCTACAGTTTTCAAAATATCCCAATCATCCCAATTTCGAGGCCTGAGCCATATTTTGGAGCCAAATTCTGGCTCTATGCATGTATTCGCGGTTTGAAATTACGATATTTTATACCCAACATATGCCAAGTCCTGAAAGCGGCAGTGAGTCACATTTTGCACAAACTCCACTGCAGTTTTCTAAATATCCAAAATATTCCAATTTCGTGGCCTGAACAATATTTTGGAGCCAAATTCTAGCTTTCTGCTCATATACGCAGTTTGAAATTACGACTTGTTTATGCCCAACATATGCCAAGTACTGAAAGCGGCGTTTGGTCACATTTGTCCCAAACCCCCCTTGCAGTTTTCAAAATATCTCAAACATCCCAATTTCGAGGCCTGAGCAATATTTTGGAGCCAACTTCAGGCTCTATGCACGTTTTCGCGGTTTGAAATTACGATATATTATACCCAACATATGCCAAGTCCTGAAAGCGGCAGTGAGTAACATTTTGCACAATCTCCCCTGCAGTTTTCTAAATATCCCAAATATCCCAATTTCGAGGCCTGAACAATATTTTGGAGCCAAATTCTAGCTTTCTGCACGTATTCGCAGTTTGAAATTACGACTTTTTTATGCCCAACATATGCTAAGTACTGAAAGCGGCGTTTGGTCACATTTGTCACAATCCCCCCTGAAGTTTTCAAAATATCCCAAACATCCCAATTTCGAGGCCTGAGCAATATTTTGGAGCCAAATTCTGGCTCTCTGCACGTATTCGCAGTTTGAAATTACGACTTTTTTATGCCCAACATATGCTAAGTACTGAAAGCAGCGTTTGGTCACATTTGTCCCAAACACCCCACCCCCTGCAGTTTTCAAAATATCTCAAACATCCCAATTTCGAGGCCTGAGCAATATTTTGGAGCCAAATTCTGGCTCTATGCACGTATTCGCGGTTTAAAATTACGACATTTTATACCCAACATATGCCAAGTCCTGAAAGCGGCAGTGATTCACATTTCGCACAAACTCCCCGGCAGTTTTCGAAATATCCCAAATATCCTAATTTTGAGGCCTGAGCTATATTTTGGAGCCAAATTCTGGCTCTCTGCACGTATTCGAAGTTTGAAATTACGACTTTTTATACCCATCATATGCCAAGTACTGAAAGTGGCATTTGGTCACATTTGTCCCAAACCTCCCTGCAGTTTTCAAAATATCCCAAACATCCCAATTTCGAGGCCTGAGCCATATTTTGGAGCCAAATTCTGGCTCTATGCACGTATTCGCGGTTTGAAATTACGATATTTTATACCCAACATATGCCATCTCCTGAAAGCGGCAGTGAGTCACATTTTGCACAAACTCGCCTGCAGTTTTCTAAATATCCCAATTTCGAGGCCTGAACAATATTTTGGAGCCAAATTCTAGCTTTCTGCACGTATTCGCAGTTTGAAATTACGACTTTTTTATGCCCAACATATGCTAAGCACTGAAAGCGGCTTTGGTCACATTTGTCCCAATCCCCCTTGCAGTTTTCAAAATATCCCAAACATCTCAATTTCGAGGCCTGAGCCATATTTTGGAGCAAAATTCTGGCTCTTTGCACGTATTCGCGGTTTGAAATTACGACATTTTATACCCAACATATGTTAAGTACTGAACGCGGCATTTGGTCACATTTGTCCAAACCCCCCCCCCCCCCCTGCAGTTCTCAAGATATCCCAAACATCACAATTTCGAGGCCTGAGCCATATTTTGGAGCCAAATTCTGGTTCTATGCACGTATTCGAAGTTTGAAATTACGACATTTTATACCCAACATATGCCAAGTCCAGAAAGCGGCAGTGATTCACATTTCGCACAAACTCCCCTGCAGTTTTCGAAATATCCCAAATATCCCAATTTTGAGGCCTGAGCTATATTTTGGAGCCAAGATCTGGCTCTCTGCACGTATTCGAAGTTTGAAATTACGACTTTTTACACCCATCATATGCCAAGTACTGAAAGTGGCATTTGGTCACATTTGTCCCAAACCCCCCCTCCCCTGCAGTTTTCTAAATATCCAAAATATCCCAATTTCGAGGCCTGAACAATATTTTGGAGCCAAATTCTAGCTTTCTGCTCATATACGCAGTTTGAAATTACGAATTTTTATGCCCAACATATGCCAAGTACTGAAAGCGGCGTTTGGTCACATTTGTCCCAAACCCCTCTTGCAGTTTTCAAAATATCTCAAACATCCCAATTTCGAGGCCTGAGCAATATTTTGGAGCCAACTTCTGGCTCTATGCACGTATTCGCGGTTTAAAATTACGACATTTTATACCCAACATATGCCAAGTCCTGAAAGCGGCAGTGAGTCACATTTCGCACAAACTCACCTGCAGTTTTCGAAATATCCCAAATATCAAAATTTTGAGGCCTGAGCCATATTTTGGAGCCAAATTCTGGCACTCTGCACGTATTTGAAGTTTGAAGTTACGACTTTTTATATCCAACATATGCCAAGTACTGAAAGTGGCATTTGGTCACATTTGTTCCAAACCTCTCTGCAGTTTTCAAAATATCCCAAACATCCCAATTTCGAGGCATAAGCCATATTTTGGAGCAAAATTCTGGCTCACTGCACGTATTCGCAGTTTGAAATTACGAATTTATATACTCAACATATGCCAAGTACTGAAAGCCGTGTTTCGTCACATTTGTCCCAAACCTCCCTGCAGTTTTCAAAATATCCCAAACATCCCAATTTCGAGGCCTGAGCCATATTTTAGAGCCAAATTCTGGCTCTATGCTCGTTTTCGCGGTTTGAAATTACGATATATATACCCAACATATCCCAAGTCCTGAAAGCGGCAGTGAATCACATTTTGCTCAAACTCCCCTGCAGTTTTCTAAATATCCCAAATATCCCAATTTCGAGGCCTGAACAATATTTTGGAGCCAAATTCTATCTTTCTGCACGTATTCGCAGTTTGAAATTACGACTTTTTTATGCCCAACATATGCTAAGTACTGAAAGCGGCGTTTGGTCACATTTGTCTCAATCCCCCCTGCAGTTTTCAAAATATCCCAAACATCCCAATTTCGAGGCCTGAGCAATATTTTGGAGCCAAATTCTGGCTCTCTGCACGTATTCGCAGTTTGAAATTACAACTTTTTTATGCCCAACATATGCTAAGTACTGAAAGCAGCGTTTGGTCACATTTGTCCCAACCCCCCCCCCCCCTGCAGTTTTCAAAATATCTGAAACATCCCAATTTCGAGGCCTGAGCAATATTTTGGAGCCAAATTCTAGCTCTATGCACGTATTCGCGGTTTGAAATTACGATATTTTATACCAAACATATGCCAAGTCCTGTAAGCGGCAGTGAGTCACATTTCGCACAAACTCACTTGCAGTTTTCTATATATCCAAAATATCCCAATTTCGAGGCCTGAACAATATTTTGGAGCCAAATTCTAGCTTTCTGCTCATATTCGCAGTTTGAAATTATGACTTTTTTATACCCAATATATGCCAAGTACTGAAAGCGGAGTTTGGTCACATTTGTCCCCCCCCCCCTGCAGTTTTCAAAATATCCCAAACATCCCAATTTCGAGGCCTGACCCATATTTTGGAGCCAAATTCTAGCTCTATGCACGTATTCGCGGTTTGAAATTACGACATTTTATACCCAACATATGCAAAGTCCTGTAAGCGGCAGTGAGTCACATTTCGCACAAACTCCCCTGCAGTTTTCGAAATATCCCAAATATCCCAATTTCGAGGCCTGAACAATATTTTGGAGCCAAATTCTGGCTCTATGCACGTATTCGCGGTTTTAAATTACGATATTTTATACCCAACATATGCCATCTCCTGAAAGCGCCAGTGAGGCACATTTCGCACAAACTCGCCTGCAGTTTTCTAAATATCCCAAATATCCCAATTTCGAGGCCTGAACAATATTTTGGAGCCAAATTCTAGCTTCCTGCACTAATTCGCAGTTTGAAATTACGATTTTTTTATGCCTAACATATGCCAAGAACTGAAAGCGGCGTTTGGTCACATTTGTCCCAAACCCCCCCTTGCAGTTTTCAAAATATCTCAAACATCGCAATTTCGAGGCCTGAGCAATATTTTGGAGCCAAATTCTGGCTCTATGCACGTATTCGCGGTTTAAAATTACGACATTTTATACCCAACATATGCTAAGTCCTGAAATCGGCAGTGATTCACATTTCCACAAACTCCCCGGCAGTTTTCGAAATATCCCACATATCGAAATTTTGAGGCCTGAGCTATATTTTGGAGCCGAATTCTAGCTTTCTGCACGTATTCGCACTTTGAAATTACGACTTTTTTATGCCCAACATATGCTAAGTACTGAAAGAACGTTTGGTCACATTTGTCCCAAACCCCCCCCCCCCCTCCCCTGCAGTTTTCAAAATATCTCAAACATCCCAATTTTGAGGCCTGAGCAATATTTTGGAGCCAAATTCTAACTCTATGCACGTATTTGCGGTTTGAAATTACGACATTTTATACCCAACATATGCCAAGTACTGAACGCGGCGTTTGGTCACATTTGTCCAAACCCCCCCCCCCCCCTGCAGTTCTCAAGATATCCCAAACATCACAATTTCGAGGCCTGAGCCATATTTTGGAGCCAAATTCTGGTTCTATGCACGTATTCGAAGTTTGAAATTACGACATTTTATACCCAACATATGCCAAGTCCTGAAAGCGGCAGTGATTCACATTTCGCACAAACTCCCCTGCAGTTTTCTATATATCCAAAATATCCCAATTTCGAGGCCTGAACAATATTTTGGAGCCAAATTCTAGCTTTCTGCTCATATTCGCAGTTTGAAATTACGACTTTTTTATACCCAATATATGCCAAGTACAGAAAGCGGAGTTTGGTCACATTTGTCCCCCCCCCCTGCAGTTTTCAAAATATCCCAAACATCCCAATTTCGAGGCCTGACCCATATTTTGGAGCCAAATTCTAGCTCTATGCACGTATTCGCGGTTTGAAATTACGACATTTTATACCCAACATATGCAAAGTCCTGTAAGCGGCAGTGAGTCACATTTCGCACAAACTCCCCTGCAGTTTTCGAAATATCCCAAATATCCCAATTTTGAGGCCTGAGCTATATTTTGGAGCCAAATTCTGGCACTCTGCACGTATTCGAATTTTGAAGTTACGACTTTTTATATCCAACATTTGCCAAGTACTGAAAGTGGCATTTGGTCACATTTGTCCCAAACCTCCCTGCAATTTTCAAAATATCCCAAACATCCCAATTTCGAGGCCTGAGCCATAATTTGGAGCCAAATTCTGGCTCTATGCACGTTTTCGCGGTTTGAAATTACGATATAATATACCCAACATATGCCAAGTCCTGAAAGCGGCAGTGAGTCACATTTCGCACAAACTCTCCTGCAGTTTTCTAAATATCCCAAATATCCCAATTTCGAGGCCTGAACAATATTTTGGAGCCAAATTCTAGCTTTCTGCACGTATTCGCAGTTTGAAATTACGACTTTTTTATGCAAAACATATGCTAAGTACTGAAAGCGGCTTTGGTCACATTTGTCCCAATCCCCCTTGCAGTTTTCAAAATATCCCAAACATCTCAATTTCGAGGCCTGAGCCATATTTTGGAGCAAAATTCTGGCTCTATGCACGTATTCGCGGTTTGAAATTACGACATTTTATACCCAACATATGCCAAGTCCTGAAAGCGGCAGTGATTCACATTTCGCACAAACTCCCCTGCAGTTTTCGAAATATCCCAAATATCCCAATTTTGCGGCCTGAGCTATACTTTGGAGCCAAATTCTGGCTCTCTGCACGTATTCGAAGTTTTAAATTACGACTTTTTATACCCATCATATGCCAAGTACTGAAAGTGGCATTTGGTCACATTTGTCCCAAACCTCCCTACAGTTTTCAAAATATCCCAATCATCCCAATTTCGAGGCCTGAGCCATATTTTGGAGCCAAATTCTGGCTCTATGCATGTATTCGCGGTTTGAAATTACGATATTTTATACCCAACATATGCCAAGTCCTGAAAGCGGCAGTGAGTCACATTTTGCACAAACTCCACTGCAGTTTTCTAAATATCCAAAATATTCCAATTTCGTGGCCTGAACAATATTTTGGAGCCAAATTCTAGCTTTCTGCTCATATACGCAGTTTGAAATTACGACTTGTTTATGCCCAACATATGCCAAGTACTGAAAGCGGCGTTTGGTCACATTTGTCCCAAACCCCCCTTGCAGTTTTCAAAATATCTCAAACATCCCAATTTCGAGGCCTGAGCAAAATTTTGGAGCCAACTTCAGGCTCTATGCACGTTTTCGCGGTTTGAAATTACGATATATTATACCCAACATATGCCAAGTCCTGAAAGCGGCAGTGAGTAACATTTTGCACAATCTCCCCTGCAGTTTTCTAAATATCCCAAATATCCCAATTTCGAGGCCTGAACAATATTTTGGAGCCAAATTCTAGCTTTCTGCACGTATTCGCAGTTTGAAATTACGACTTTTTTATGCCCAACATATGCTAAGTACTGAAAGCGGCGTTTGGTCACATTTGTCACAATCCCCCCTGAAGTTTTCAAAATATCCCAAACATCCCAATTTCGAGGCCTGAGCAATATTTTGGAGCCAAATTCTGGCTCTCTGCACGTATTCGCAGTTTGAAATTACGACTTTTTTATGCCCAACATATGCTAAGTACTGAAAGCAGCGTTTGGTCACATTTGTCCCAAACACCCCACCCCCTGCAGTTTTCAAAATATCTCAAACATCCCAATTTCGAGGCCTGAGCAATATTTTGGAGCCAAATTCTGGCTCTATGCACGTATTCGCGGTTTAAAATTACGACATTTTATACCCAACATATGCCAAGTCCTGAAAGCGGCAGTGATTCACATTTCGCACAAACTCCCCGGCAGTTTTCGAAATATCCCAAATATCCTAATTTTGAGGCCTGAGCTATATTTTGGAGCCAAATTCTGGCTCTCTGCACGTATTCGAAGTTTGAAATTACGACTTTTTATACCCATCATATGCCAAGTACTGAAAGTGGCATTTGGTCACATTTGTCCCAAACCTCCCTGCAGTTTTCAAAATATCCCAAACATCCCAATTTCGAGGCCTGAGCCATATTTTGGAGCCAAATTCTGGCTCTATGCACGTATTCGCGGTTTGAAATTACGATATTTTATACCCAACATATGCCAAGTCCTGAAAGCGGCAGTGAGTCACATTTTGCACAAACTCCCCTGCAGCTTTCTAAATATCCAAAATATCCCAATTTCGAGGCCTGAACAATATTTTGGAGCCAAATTCTAGCTTTCTGCACGTATTCGCAGTTTGAAATTACGTCTTTTTTATGCCCAACATATGCTAAGTACTGAAAGCGGCGTTTGGTCACATTTGTCCCAAACCCCCCCCTCCCCTGCAGTTTTCAAAATATCTCAAACATCCCAATTTCGAGGCCTGAGCAATATTTTGGAGCCAAATTCTGGCTCTATGCACGTATTCGCGGTTTGAAATTACGATATTTTATACCCAACATATGCCATCTCCTGAAAGCGGCAGTGAGTCACATTTTGCACAAACTCGCCTGCAGTTTTCTAAATATCCCAATTTCGAGGCCTGAACAATATTTTGGAGCCAAATTCTAGCTTTCTGCACGTATTCGCAGTTTGAAATTACGACTTTTTTATGCCCAACATATGCTAAGCACTGAAAGCGGCTTTGGTCACATTTGTCCCAATCCCCCTTGCAGTTTTCAAAATATCCCAAACATCTCAATTTCGAGGCCTGAGCCATATTTTGGAGCAAAATTCTGGCTCTTTGCACGTATTCGCGGTTTGAAATTACGACATTTTATACCCAACATATGTTAAGTACTGAACGCGGCATTTGGTCACATTTGTCCAAACCCCCCCCCCCCCTGCAGTTCTCAAGATATCCCAAACATCACAATTTCGAGGCCTGAGCCATATTTTGGAGCCAAATTCTGGTTCTATGCACGTATTCGAAGTTTGAAATTACGACATTTTATACCCAACATATGCCAAGTCCAGAAAGCGGCAGTGATTCACATTTCGCACAAACTCCCCTGCAGTTTTCGAAATATCCCAAATATCCCAATTTTGAGGCCTGAGCTATATTTTGGAGCCAAGATCTGGCTCTCTGCACGTATTCGAAGTTTGAAATTACGACTTTTTACACCCATCATATGCCAAGTACTGAAAGTGGCATTTGGTCACATTTGTCCCAAACCCCCCCTCCCCTGCAGTTTTCTAAATATCCAAAATATCCCAATTTCGAGGCCTGAACAATATTTTGGAGCCAAATTCTAGCTTTCTGCTCATATACGCAGTTTGAAATTACGAATTTTTATGCCCAACATATGCCAAGTACAGAAAGCGGCGTTTGGTCACATTTGTCCCAAACCCCTCTTGCAGTTTTCAAAATATCTCAAACATCCCAATTTCGAGGCCTGAGCAATATTTTGGAGCCAACTTCTGGCTCTATGCACGTATTCGCGGTTTAAAATTACGACATTTTATACCCAACATATGCCAAGTCCTGAAAGCGGCAGTGAGTCACATTTCGCACAAACTCACCTGCAGTTTTCGAAATATCCCAAATATCAAAATTTTGAGGCCTGAGCCATATTTTGGAGCCAAATTCTGGCACTCTGCACGTATTTGAAGTTTGAAGTTACGACTTTTTATATCCAACATATGCCAAGTACTGAAAGTGGCATTTGGTCACATTTGTTCCAAACCTCTCTGCAGTTTTCAAAATATCCCAAACATCCCAATTTCGAGGCATAAGCCATATTTTGGAGCAAAATTCTGGCTCACTGCACGTATTCGCAGTTTGAAATTACGAATTTATATACTCAACATATGCCAAGTACTGAAAGCCGTGTTTCGTCACATTTGTCCCAAACCTCCCTGCAGTTTTCAAAATATCCCAAACATCCCAATTTCGAGGCCTGAGCCATATTTTAGAGCCAAATTCTGGCTCTATGCTCGTTTTCGCGGTTTGAAATTACGATATATATACCCAACATATCCCAAGTCCTGAAAGCGGCAGTGAATCACATTTTGCACAAACTCCCCTGCAGTTTTCTAAATATCCCAAATATCCCAATTTCGAGGCCTGAACAATATTTTGGAGCCAAATTCTATCTTTCTGCACGTATTCGCAGTTTGAAATTACGACTTTTTTATGCCCAACATATGCTAAGTACTGAAAGCGGCGTTTGGTCACATTTGTCTCAATCCCCCCTGCAGTTTTCAAAATATCCCAAACATCCCAATTTCGAGGCCTGAGCAATATTTTGGAGCCAAATTCTGGCTCTCTGCACGTATTCGCAGTTTGAAATTACAACTTTTTTATGCCCAACATATGCTAAGTACTGAAAGCAGCGTTTGGTCACATTTGTCCCAACCCCCCCCCCCCCTGCAGTTTTCAAAATATCTGAAACATCCCAATTTCGAGGCCTGAGCAATATTTTGGAGCCAAATTCTAGCTCTATGCACGTATTCGCGGTTTGAAATTACGATATTTTATACCAAACATATGCCAAGTCCTGTAAGCGGCAGTGAGTCACATTTCGCACAAACTCCCTTGCAGTTTTCTATATATCCAAAATATCCCAATTTCGAGGCCTGAACAATATTTTGGAGCCAAATTCTAGCTTTCTGCTCATATTCGCAGTTTGAAATTATGACTTTTTTATACCCAATATATGCCAAGTACTGAAAGCGGAGTTTGGTCACATTTGTCCCCCCCCCCCTGCAGTTTTCAAAATATCCCAAACATCCCAATTTCGAGGCCTGACCCATATTTTGGAGCCAAATTCTAGCTCTATGCACGTATTCGCGGTTTGAAATTACGACATTTTATACCCAACATATGCAAAGTCCTGTAAGCGGCAGTGAGTCACATTTCGCACAAACTCCCCTGCAGTTTTCGAAATATCCCAAATATCCCAATTTCGAGGCCTGAACAATATTTTGGAGCCAAATTCTGGCTCTATGCACGTATTCGCGGTTTTAAATTACGATATTTTATACCCAACATATGCCATCTCCTGAAAGCGCCAGTGAGGCACATTTCGCACAAACTCGCCTGCAGTTTTCTAAATATCCCAAATATCCCAATTTCGAGGCCTGAACAATATTTTGGAGCCAAATTCTAGCTTCCTGCACTAATTCGCAGTTTGAAATTACGATTTTTTTATGCCTAACATATGCCAAGAACTGAAAGCGGCGTTTGGTCACATTTGTCCCAAACCCCCCCTTGCAGTTTTCAAAATATCTCAAACATCGCAATTTCGAGGCCTGAGCAATATTTTGGAGCCAAATTCTGGCTCTATGCACGTATTCGCGGTTTAAAATTACGACATTTTATACCCAACATATGCTAAGTCCTGAAATCGGCAGTGATTCACATTTCCACAAACTCCCCGGCAGTTTTCGAAATATCCCACATATCGAAATTTTGAGGCCTGAGCTATATTTTGGAGCCGAATTCTAGCTTTCTGCACGTATTCGCACTTTGAAATTACGACTTTTTTATGCCCAACATATGCTAAGTACTGAAAGAACGTTTGGTCACATTTGTCCCAAACCCCCCCCCCCTCCCCTGCAGTTTTCAAAATATCTCAAACATCCCAATTTTGAGGCCTGAGCAATATTTTGGAGCCAAATTCTAACTCTATGCACGTATTTGCGGTTTGAAATTACGACATTTTATACCCAACATATGCCAAGTACTGAACGCGGCGTTTGGTCACATTTGTCCAAACCCCCCCCCCCCCCCCTGCAGTTCTCAAGATATCCCAAACATCACAATTTCGAGGCCTGAGCCATATTTTGGAGCCAAATTCTGGTTCTATGCACGTATTCGAAGTTTGAAATTACGACATTTTATACCCAACATATGCCAAGTCCTGAAAGCGGCAGTGATTCACATTTCGCACAAACTCCCCTGCAGTTTTCTATATATCCAAAATATCCCAATTTCGAGGCCTGAACAATATTTTGGAGCCAAATTCTAGCTTTCTGCTCATATTCGCAGTTTGAAATTACGACTTTTTTATACCCAATATATGCCAAGTACTGAAAGCGGAGTTTGGTCACATTTGTCCCCCCCCCTGCAGTTTTCAAAATATCCCAAACATCCCAATTTCGAGGCCTGACCCATATTTTGGAGCCAAATTCTAGCTCTATGCACGTATTCGCGGTTTGAAATTACGACATTTTATACCCAACATATGCAAAGTCCTGTAAGCGGCAGTGAGTCACATTTCGCACAAACTCCCCTGCAGTTTTCGAAATATCCCAAATATCCCAATTTTGAGGCCTGAGCTATATTTTGGAGCCAAATTCTGGCACTCTGCACGTATTCGAATTTTGAAGTTACGACTTTTTATATCCAACATTTGCCAAGTACTGAAAGTGGCATTTGGTCACATTTGTCCCAAACCTCCCTGCAGTTTTCAAAATATCCCAAACATCCCAATTTCGAGGCCTGAGCCATACTTTGGAGCCAAATTCTGGCTCTATGCACGTTTTCGCGGTTTGAAATTACGATATAATATACCCAACATATGCCAAGTCCTGAAAGCGGCAGTGAGTCACATTTCGCACAAACTCTCCTGCAGTTTTCTAAATATCCCAAATATCCCAATTTCGAGGCCTGAACAATATTTTGGAGCCAAATTCTAGCTTTCTGCACGTATTCGCAGTTTGAAATTACGACTTTTTTATGCAAAACATGTGCTAAGTACTGAAAGCGGCTTTGGTCACATTTGTCCCAATCCCCCTTGCAGTTTTCAAAATATCCCAAACATCTCAATTTCGAGGCCTGAGCCATATTTTAGAGCAAAATTCTGGCTCTATGCACGTATTCGCGGTTTGAAATTACGATATTTTATACCCAACATATGCCAAGTCCTGAAAGCGGCAGTGATTCACATTTCGCACAAACTCCCCTGCAGTTTTCGAAATATCCCAAATATACCAATTTTGAGGCCTGAGCTATATTTTGGAGCCAAATTTTGGCTCTCTGCACGTATTCGAAGTTTGAAATTACGAATTTTTATACCCAACATATGCCAAGTACTGAAAGTGGCATTTGGTCACATTTGTCCCAAACCTCCCTACAGTTTTCAAAATATCCCAAACATCCCAATTTCGAGGCCTGAGCCTTATTTTGGAGCCAAATTCTGGCTCTATGCACGTATTCGCGGTTTGAAATTACGATATTTTATACCCAACATATGCCAAGTCCTGAAAGCGGAGGTGAGTCACATTTTGCACAAACTCCACTGCAGTTTTCTAAATATCCAAAATATCCCAATTTCGAGGCCTGATCAATATTTTGGAGCCAAATTCTAGCTTTCTGCTCATATACGCAGTTTGAAATTACGACTTTTTTATGCCCAACATATGCCAAGTACTGAAAGCGGTGTTTGGTCACATTTGTCCCAAACCCCCCTTGCAGTTTTCAAAATATCTCAAACATCCCAATTTCGAGGCCTGAGCAATATTTTGAAGCCAACTTCAGGCTCTATGAACGTTTTCGCGGTTTGAAATTACGATATATTATACCCAACATATGCCAAGTCCTGAAAGCGGCAGTGAGTCACATTTTGCACAAACTCCCCTGCAGTTTTCTAAATATCCCAAATATCCAAATTTCGAGGCCTGAACAATATTTTGGAGCCAAATTCTAGCTTTCTGCACGTATTCGCAGTTTGAAATTACGACTTTTTTATGCCCAACATATGCTAAGTACTGAAAGCGGCGTTTGGTCACATTTGTCTCAATCCCCCCTGCAGTTTTCAAAATATCCCAAACATCCCAATTTCAAGGCCTGAGCAATATTTTGGAGCCAAATTCTGGCTCTTTGCACGTATTCGCAGTTTAATATTACGACTTTTTTCTGCCCAACATATGCTAAGTACTGAAAGCAGCATTTGGTCACATTTGTCCCAAACACCCCCCCCCCCCTGCAGTTTTCAAAATATCTCAAACATACAAATTTCGAGGCCTGAGCAATATTTTGGAGCCAAATTCTGGCTCTATGCACGTATTCGCGGTTTTAAATTACGATATTTTATACCCAACATATGCCATCTCCTGAAAGCGGCAGTGAGGCACATTTCGCACAAACTCGCCTGCAGTTTTCTAAATGTCCCAAATATCCCAATTTCGAGGCCTGAACAATATTTTGGAGCCAAATTCTAGCTTCCTGCACTAATTCGCAGTTTGAAATTACGATTTTTTTATGCCTAACATATGCCAAGAACTGAAAGCGGCGTTTGGTCACATTTGTCCCAAACCCCCCCTTGCAGTTTTCAAAATATCTCAAACATCGCAATTTCGAGGCCTGAGCAATATTTTGGAGCCAAATTGTGGCTCTATGCACGTATTCGCGGTTTAAAATTACGACATTTTATACCCAACATATGCCAAGTCCTGAAATCGGCAGTGATTCACATTTCCACAAACTCCCCGGCAGTTTTCGAAATATCCCACATATCGAAATTTTGAGGCCTGAGCTATATTTTGGAGCCGAATTCTAGCTTTCTGCACGTATTCGCACTTTGAAATTACGACATTTTATACCCAACATATGCCAAGTCCTGAAAGCGGCAGTGAGTCACATTTCGCACAAACTCACCTGCAGTTTTCGAAATATCCCAAATATCAAAATTTTGAGGCCTGAGCCATATTTTGGAGCCAAATTCTGGCACTCTGCACGTATTTGAAGTTTGAAGTTACGACTTTTTATATCCAACATATGCCAAGTACTGAAAGTGGCATTTGGTCACATTTGTTCCAAACCTCTCTGCAGTTTTCAAAATATCCCAAACATCCCAATTTCGAGGCATAAGCCATATTTTGGAGCAAAATTCTGGCTCACTGCACGTATTCGCAGTTTGAAATTACGAATTTATATACTCAACAAATGCCAAGTACTGAAAGCCGTGTTTCGTCACATTTGTCCCAAACCTCCCTGCAGTTTTCAAAATATCCCAAACATCCCAATTTCGAGGCCTGAGCCATATTTTAGAGCCAAATTCTGGCTCTATGCTCGTTTTCGCGGTTTGAAATTACGATATATATACCCAACATATGCCAAGTCCTGAAAGCGGCAGTGAATCACATTTTGCACAAACTCCCCTGCAGTTTTCTAAATATCCCAAATATCCCAATTTCGAGGCCTGAACAATATTTTGGAGCCAAATTCTATCTTTCTGCACGTATTCGCTGTTTGAAATTACGACTTTTTTATGCCCAACATATGCTAAGTACTGAAAGCGGCGTTTGGTCACATTTGTCTCAATCCCCCCTGCAGTTTTCAAAATATCCCAAACATCCCAATTTCGAGGCCTGAGCAATATTTTGGAGCCAAATTCTGGCTCTCTGCACGTATTCGCAGTTTGAAATTACGACTTTTTTATGCCCAACATATGCTAAGTACTGAAAGCAGCGTTTGGTCACATTTGTCCCAAACCCCCCCCCCCTGCAGTTTTCAAAATATCTGAAACATCCCAATTTCGAGGCCTGAGCAATATTTTGGAGCCAAATTCTAGCTCTATGCACGTATTCGCACTTTGAAATTACGACTTTTTTATGCCCAACATATGCTAAGTACTGAAAGAACGTTTGGTCACATTTGTCCCAAACCCCCCCCCCCCCCTCCCCTGCAGTTTTCAAAATATCTCAAACATCCCAATTTTGATGCCTGAGCAATATTTTGGAGCCAAATTCTAACTCTATGCACGTATTTGCGGTTTGAAATTACGACATTTTATACCCAACATATGCCAAGTACTGAACGCGGCGTTTGGTCACATTTGTCCAAACCCCCCCCCCCCCCCTGCAGTACTCAAGATATCCCAAACATCACAATTTCGAGGCCTGAGCCATATTTTGGAGCCAAATTCTGGTTCTATGCACGTATTCGAAGTTTGAAATTACGACATTTTATACCCAACATATGCCAAGTCCTGAAAGCGGCAGTGATTCACATTTCGCACAAACTCCCCTGCAGTTTTCGAAATATCCCAAATATCCCAATTTTGAGGCCTGAGCTATATTTTGGAGCCAAGATCTGGCTCTCTGCACGTATTCGAAGTTTGAAATTACGACTTTTTACACCCATCATATGCCAAGTACTGAAAGTGGCATTTGGTCACATTTGTCCCAAACCCCCCCCTCCCCTGCAGTTTTCTAAATATCCAAAATATCCCAATTTCGAGGCCTGAACAATATTTTGGAGCCAAATTCTAGCTTTCAGCTCATATACGCAGTTTGAAATTACGAATTTTTATGCCCAACATATGCCAAGTACTGAAAGCGGCGTTTGGTCACATTTGTCCCAAACCCCTCTTGCAGTTTTCAAAATATCTCAAACATCCCAATTTCGAGGCCTGAGCAATATTTTGGAGCCAACTTCTGGCTCTATGCACGTATTCGCGGTTTAAAATTACGACATTTTATACCCAACATATGCCAAGTCCTGAAAGCGGCAGTGAGTCACATTTCGCACAAACTCACCTGCAGTTTTCGAAATATCCCAAATATCAAAATTTTGAGGCCTGAGCCATATTTTGGAGCCAAATTCTGGCACTCTGCACGTATTTGAAGTTTGAAGTTACGACTTTTTATATCCAACATATGCCAAGTACTGAAAGTGGCATTTGGTCACATTTGTTCCAAACCTCTCTGCAGTTTTCAAAATATCCCAAACATCCCAATTTCGAGGCATAAGCCATATTTTGGAGCAAAATTCTGGCTCACTGCACGTATTCGCAGTTTGAAATTACGAATTTATATACTCAACATATGCCAAGTACTGAAAGCCGTGTTTCGTCACATTTGTCCCAAACCTCCCTGCAGTTTTCAAAATATCCCAAACATCCCAATTTCGAGGCCTGAGCCATATTTTAGAGCCAAATTCTGGCTCTATGCTCGTTTTCGCGGTTTGAAATTACGATATATATACCCAACATATGCCAAGTCCTGAAAGCGGCAGTGAATCACATTTTGCACAAACTCCCCTGCAGTTTTCTAAATATCCCAAATATCCCAATTTCGAGGCCTGAACAATATTTTGGAGCCAAATTCTATCTTTCTGCACGTATTCGCAGTTTGAAATTACGACTTTTTTATGCCCAACATATGCTAAGTACTGAAAGCGGCGTTTGGTCACATTTGTCTCAATCCCCCCTGCAGTTTTCAAAGTATCCCAAACATCCCAATTTCGAGGCCTGAGCAATATTTTGGAGCCAAATTCTGGCTCTCTGCACGTATTCGCAGTTTGAAATTACGACTTTTTTATGCCCAACATATGCTAAGTACTGAAAGCAGCGTTTGGTCACATTTGTCCCAAACCCCCCCCCCCCCTGCAGTTTTCAAAATATCTGAAACATCTTAATTTCGAGGCCTGAGCAATATTTTGGAGCCAAATTCTAGCTCTATGCACGTATTCGCGGTTTGAAATTACGATATTTTATACCAAACATATGCCAAGTCCTGAAAGCGGCAGTGAGTCACATTTTGCACAAACTCCCCTGCAGTTTTCTATATATCCAAAATATCCCAATTTCGAGGCCTGAACAATATTTTGGAGCCAAATTCTAGCTTTCTGCTCATATTCGCAGTTTGAAATTACGACTTTTTTATACCCAATATATGCCAAGTACTGAAAGCGGAGTTTGGTCACATTTGTCCCCCCCCCCTGCAGTTTTCAAAATATCCCAAACATCCCAATTTCGAGGCCTGACCCATATTTTGGAGCAAAATTCTGGCTCTATGCACGTATTCGCGGTTTGAAATTACGACATTTTATACCCAACATATGCAAAGTCCTGTAAGCGGCAGTGAGTCACATTTCGCACAAACTCCCCTGCAGTTTTCGAAATATCCCAAATATCCCAATTTTGAGGCCTGAGCTATATTTTGGAGCCAAATTCTGGCACTCTGCACGTATTTGAAGTTTGAAGTTACGACTTTTTATATCCAACATTTGCCAAGTACTGAAAGTGGCATTTGGTCACATTTGTCCCAAACCTCCCTGCAGTTTTCAAAATATCTTAAACATCCCAATTTCTAGGCCTGAGCCATACTTTGGAGCCAAATTCTGGCTCTCTGCACGTATTCGCAGTTTAATATTACGACTTTTTTATGCCCAACATATGCTAAGTACTGAAAGCAGCGTTTGGTCACATTTGTCCCAAACACCCCCCTTCCCTGCAGTTTTCAAAATATCTCAAACATCCCAATTTCGAGGCCTGAGCAATATTTTGGAGCCAAATTCTGGCTCTATGCACGTATTCGCGGTTTGAAATTACGATATTTTATACCCAACATATGCCATCTCCTGAAAGGGGCAGTGAGTCACATTTCGCACAAACTCGCCTGCAGTTTTCTAAATATCCCAAATATCCCAATTTCGAGGCCTGAACAATATTTTGGAGCCAAATTCTAGCTTCCTGCACATATTCGCAGTTTGAAATTACGAATTTTTTATGCCTAACATATGCCAAGAACTGAAAGCGGCGTTTGGTCACATTTGTCCCAAACCCCCCCTTGCAGTTTTCAAAATATCTCAAACATCCCAATTTCGAGGCCTGAGCCATACTTTGGAGCCAAATTCTGGCTCTATGCACGTTTTCGCGGTTTGAAATTACGATATATTATACCCAACATATGCCAAGTCCTGAAAGCGGCAGTGAGTCACATTTCGCACAAACTCTCCTGCAGTTTTCTAAATATCCCAAATATCCCAATTTCGAGGCCTGAACAATATTTTGGAGCCAAATTCTAGCTTTCTGCACGTACTCGCAGTTTGAAATTACGACTTTTTTATGCAAAACATATGCTAAGTACTGAAAGCGGCTTTGGTCATATTTGTCCCAATCCCCCTTGCAGTTTTCAAAATATCCCAAACATCTCAATTTCGAGGCCTCAGCCATATTTTGGAGCAAAATTCTGGCTCTATGCACGTATTCGCGGTTTGAAATTACGACATTTTATACCCAACATATGCCAAGTCCTGAAAGCGGCAGTGATTCACATTTCGCACAAACTCCCCTGCAGTTTTCGAAATATCCCAAATATCCCAATTTTGAGGCCTGAGCTATATTTTGGAGCCAAATTCTGGCTCTCTGCACGTATTCGAAGTTTGAAATTACGACTTTTTATACCCAACATATGCCAAGTACTGAAAGTGGCATTTGGTCACATTTGTCCCAAACCTCCCTACAGTTTTCAAAATATCCCAAACATCCCAATTTCGAGGCCTGAGCCATATTTTGGAGCCAAATTCTGGCTCTATGCACGTATTCGCGGTTTGAAATTACGATATTTTATACCCAACATATGCCAAGTCCTGAAAGCGGCAGTGAGTCACATTTTGCACAAACTCCACTGCAGTTTTCTAAATATCCAAAATATCCCAATTTCGAGGCCTGATCAATATTTTGGAGCCAAATTCTAGCTTTCTGCTCATATACGCAGTTTGAAATTACGACTTTTTTATGCCCAACATATGCCAAGTACTGAAAGCGGCGTTTGGTCACATTTGTCCCAAACCCCCCTTGCAGTTTTCAAAATATCTCAAACATCCCAATTTCGAGGCCTGAGCAATATTTTGGAGCCAACTTCAGGCTCTATGCACGTTTTCGCGGTTTGAAATAACGATATATTATACCCAACATATGCCAAGTCCTGAAAGCGGCAGTGAGTCACATTTTGCACAAACTCCCCTGCAGTTTTCTAAATATCCCAAATATCCCAATTTCGAGGCCTGAACAATATTTTGGAGCCAAATTCTAGCTTTCTGCACGTATTCGCAGTTTGAAAAAACGACTTTTTTATGCCCAACATATGCTAAGTACTGAAAGCGGCGTTTGGTCACATTTGTCTCAATCCCCCCTGCAGTTTTCAAAATATCCCAAACATCCCAATTTCAAGACCTGAGCAATAATTTGGAGCCAAATTCTGGCTCTTTGCACGTATTCGCAGTTTGAAATTACGACTTTTTTCTGCCCAACATATGCTAAGTACTGAAAGCAGCATTTGGTCACATTTGTCCCAAACACCCCCCCCCCCCTGCAGTTTTCAAAATATCTCAAACATACAAATTTCGAGGCCTGAGCAATATTTTGGAGCCAAATTCTGGCTCTATGCACGTATTCGCGGTTTTAAATTACGATATTTTATACCCAACATATGCCATCTCCTGAAAGCGGCAGTGAGGCACATTTCGCACAAACTCGCCTGCAGTTTTCTAAATATCCCAAATATCCCAATTTCGAGGCCTGAACAATATTTTGAAGCCAAATTCTAGCTTCCTGCACTAATTCGCAGTTTGAAATTACGACTTTTTTATGCCTAACATATGCCAAGAACTGAAAGCGGCGTTTGGTCACATTTGTCCCAAACCCCCCCTTGCAGTTTTCAAAATATCTCAAACATCCCAATTTCGAGGCCTGAGCAATATTTTGGAGCCAAATTCTGGCTCTATGCACGTATTCGCGGTTTAAAATTACGACATTTTATACCCAACATATGCCAAGTCCTGAAATCGGCAGTGATTCACATTTCCACAAACTCCCCGGCAGTTTTCGAAATATCCCACATATCGAAATTTTGAGGCCTGAGCTATATTTTGGAGCCGAATTCTAGCTTTCTGCACGTATTCGCACTTTGAAATTACGACTTTTTTATGCCCAACATATGCTAAGTACTGAAAGAACGTTTGGTCACATTTGTCCCAAACCCCCCCCCCCCTCCCCTGCAGTTTTCAAAATATCTCAAACATCCCAATTTCGAGGCCTGAGCAATATTTTGTAGCCAAATTCTAACTCTATGCACGTATTTGCGGTTTGAAATTACGACATTTTATACCCAACATATGCCAAGTATTGAACGCGGCGTTTGGTCACATTTGTCCAAACCCCCCCCCCCCCCCTGCAGTTCTCAAAATATCCCAAACATCACAATTTCGACGCCTGAGCCATATTTTGGAGCCAAATTCTGGTTCTATGCACGTATTCGCGGTTTGAAATTACGACATTTTATACACAACATATGCCAAGTCTTGAAAGCGGCAGTGATTCACATTTCGCACAAACTCCCCTGCAGTTTTCGAAATATCCCAAATATCCCAATTTTGAGGCCTGAGCTATATTTTGGGGCCAAGATCTGGCTCTCTGCACGTATTCGAAGTTTGAAATTACGACTTTTTTATGCCCAACATATGCCAAGTACTGAAAGCGGCATTTGGTCACATTTGTCCCAAACCCCCCTTGCAGTTTTCAAAATATCTCAAACATCCCAATTTCGAGGCCTGAGCAATATTTTGGAGCCAACTTCTGGCTCTATGCACGTATTCGCGGTTTAAAATTACGACATTTTATACCCAACATATGCCAAGTCCTGAAAGCGGCAGTGAGTCACATTTCGCACAAACTCTCCTGCAGTTTTCTAAATATCCCAAATATCCCAATTTCGAGGCCTGAACAATATTTTGGAGCCAAATTCTAGCTTTCTGCACGTACTCGCAGTTTGAAATTACGACTTTTTTATGCAAAACATATGCTAAGTACTGAAAGCGGCTTTGGTCACATTTGTCCCAATCCCCCTTGCAGTTTTCAAAATATCCCAAACATCTCAATTTCGAGGCCTGAGCCATATTTTGGAGCAAAATTCTGGCTCTATGCACGTATTCGCGGTTTGAAATTACGACATTTTATACCCAACATATGCCAAGTCCTGAAAGCGGCAGTGATTCACATTTCGCACAAACTCCCCTGCAGTTTTCGAAATATCCCAAATATCCCAATTTTGAGGCCTGAGCTATATTTTGGAGCCAAATTCTGGCTCTCTGCACGTATTCGAAGTTTGAAATTACGACTTTTTATACCCAACATATGCCAAGTACTGAAAGTGGCATTTGGTCACATTTGTCCCAAACCTCCCTACAGTTTTCAAAATATCCCAAACATCCCAATTTCGAGGCCTGAGCCATATTTTGGAGCCAAATTCTGGCTCTATGCACGTATTCGCGGTTTGAAATTACGATATTTTATACCCAACATATGCCAAGTCCTGAAAGCGGCAGTGAGTCACATTTTGCACAAACTCCACTGCAGTTTTCTAAATATCCAAAATATCCCAATTTCGAGGCCTGATCAATATTTTAGAGCCAAATTCTAGCTTTCTGCTCATATACGCAGTTTGAAATTACGACTTTTTTATGCCCAACATATGCCAAGTACTGAAAGCGGCGTTTGGTCGCATATGTCCCAAACCCCCCTTGCAGTTTTCAAAATATCTCAAACATCCCAATTTCGAGGCCTGAGCAATATTTTGGAGCCAACTTCAGGCTCTATGCACGTTTTCGCGGTTTGAAATAACGATATATTATACCCAACATATGCCAAGTCCTGAAAGCGGCAGTGAGTCACATTTTGCACAAACTCCCCTGCAGTTTTCTAAATATCCCAAATATCCCAATTTCGAGGCCTGAACAATATTTTGGAGCCAAATTCTAGCTTTCTGCACGTATTCGCAGTTTGAAAAAACGACTTTTTTATGCCCAACATATGCTAAGTACTGAAAGCGGCGTTTGGTCACATTTGTCTCAATCCCCCCTGCAGTTTTCAAAATATCCCAAACATCCCAATTTCAAGGCCTGAGCAATAATTTGGAGCCAAATTCTGGCTCTTTGCACGTATTCGCAGTTTGAAATTACGACTTTTTTCTGCCCAACATATGCTAAGTACTGAAAGCAGCATTTGGTCACATTTGTCCCAAACACCCCCCCCCCCCCTGCAGTTTTCAAAATATCTCAAACATACAAATTTCGAGGCCTGAGCAATATTTTGGAGCCAAATTCTGGCTCTATGCACGTATTCGCGGTTTTAAATTACGATATTTTATACCCAACATATGCCATCTCCTGAAAGCGGCAGTGAGGCACATTTCGCACAAACTCGCCTGCAGTTTTCTAAATATCCCAAATATCCCAATTTCGAGGCCTGAACAATATTTTGGAGCCAAATTCTAGCTTCCTGCACTAATTCGCAGTTTGAAATTACGACTTTTTTATGCCTAACATATGCCAAGAACTGAAAGCGGCGTTTGGTCACATTTGTCCCAAACCCCCCCTTGCAGTTTTCAAAATATCTCAAACATCCCAATTTCGAGGCCTGAGCAATATTTTGGAGCCAAATTCTGGCTTTATGCACGTATTCGCGGTTTAAAATTACGACATTTTATACCCAACATATGCCAAGTCCTGAAATCGGCAGTGATTCACATTTCCACAAACTCCCCGGCAGTTTTCGAAATATCCCATATATCGAAATTTTGAGGCCTGAGCTATATTTTGGAGCCGAATTCTAGCTTTCTGCACGTATTCGCACTTTGAAATTACGACTTTTTTATGCCCAACATATGCTAAGTACTGAAAGAACGTTTGGTCACATTTGTCCCAAACCCCCCCCCCCCCCCCCTTCCCCTGCAGTTTTCAAAATATCTTAAACATCCCAATTTCGAGGCCTGAGCAATATTTTGGAGCCAAATTCTAACTCTATGCACGTATTTGCGGTTTGAAATTACGACATTTTATACCCAATATATGCCAAGTCTTGATAGCGGCAGTGAGTCAAATTTCGCACAAACTCCCCTGCATGTTTCGAAATATCCCAAATATCCCAATTTCGAGGCCTGAGCCATATTTTGGAGCCAAATTCTGGCTCTCTGCACGTATTCGCAGTTTGAAATTACGACTTTTTTATACCCAACATATTCAAAGTACTGAACGCGGCGTTTGGTCACATTTGTCCAAAACCCCCCCTGCAGTTTTCAAAATATCCCAAACATCTCAATTTCGAGGCCTGAGCCATATTTTGGAGCCAAATTCTAGCTTTCTGCACGTACTCGCAGTTTGAAATTACGACTTTTTTATGCAAAACATATGCTAAGTACTGAAAGCGGCTTTGGTCACATTTGTCCCAATCCCCCTTGCAGTTTTCAAAATATCCCAAACATCTCAATTTCGAGGCCTGAGCCATATTTTGGAGCAAAATTCTGGCTCTATGCACGTATTCGCGGTTTGAAATTACGACATTTTATACCCAACATATGCCAAGTCCTGAAAGCGGCAGTGATTCACATTTCGCACAAACTCCCCTGCAGTTTTCGAAATATCCCAAATATCCCAATTTTGAGGCCTGAGCTATATTTTGGAGCCAAATTCTGGCTCTCTGCACGTATTCGAAGTTTGAAATTACGACTTTTTATACCCAACATATGCCAAGTACTGAAAGTGGCATTTGGTCACATTTGTCCCAAACCTCCCTACAGTTTTCAAAATATCCCAAACATCCCAATTTCGAGGCCTGAGCCATATTTTGGAGCCAAATTCTGGCTCTATGCACGTATTCGCGGTTTGAAATTACGATATTTTATACCCAACATATGCCAAGTCCTGAAAGCGGCAGTGAGTCACATTTTGCACAAACTCCACTGCAGTTTTCTAAATATCCAAAATATCCCAATTTCGAGGCCTGATCAATATTTTAGAGCCAAATTCTAGCTTTCTGCTCATATACGCAGTTTGAAATTACGACTTTTTTATGCCCAACATATGCCAAGTACTGAAAGCGGCGTTTGGTCACATATGTCCCAAACCCCCCTTGCAGTTTTCAAAATATCTCAAACATCCCAATTTCGAGGCCTGAGCAATATTTTGGAGCCAACTTCAGGCTCTATGCACGTTTTCGCGGTTTGAAATAACGATATATTATACCCAACATATGCCAAGTCCTGAAAGCGGCAGTGAGTCACATTTTGCACAAACTCCCCTGCAGTTTTCTAAATATCCCAAATATCCCAATTTCGAGGCCTGAACAATATTTTGGAGCCAAATTCTAGCTTTCTGCACGTATTCGCAGTTTGAAAAAACGACTTTTTTATGCCCAACATATGCTAAGTACTGAAAGCGGCGTTTGGTCACATTTGTCTCAATCCCCCCTGCAGTTTTCAAAATATCCCAAACATCCCAATTTCAAGGCCTGAGCAATAATTTGGAGCCAAATTCTGGCTCTTTGCACGTATTCGCAGTTTGAAATTACGACTTTTTTCTGCCCAACATATGCTAAGTACTGAAAGCAGCATTTGGTCACATTTGTCCCAAACACCCCCCCCCCCCCTGCAGTTTTCAAAATATCTCAAACATACAAATTTCGAGGCCTGAGCAATATTTTGGAGCCAAATTCTGGCTCTATGCACGTATTCGCGGTTTTAAATTACGATATTTTATACCCAACATATGCCATCTCCTGAAAGCGGCAGTGAGGCACATTTCGCACAAACTCGCCTGCAGTTTTCTAAATATCCCAAATATCCCAATTTCGAGGCCTGAACAATATTTTGGAGCCAAATTCTAGCTTCCTGCACTAATTCGCAGTTTGAAATTACGACTTTTTTATGCCTAACATATGCCAAGAACTGAAAGCGGCGTTTGGTCACATTTGTCCCAAACCCCCCCTTGCAGTTTTCAAAATATCTCAAACATCCCAATTTCGAGGCCTGAGCAATATTTTGGAGCCAAATTCTGGCTCTATGCACGTATTCGCGGTTTAAAATTACGACATTTTATACCCAACATATGCCAAGTCCTGAAATCGGCAGTGATTCACATTTCCACAAACTCCCCGGCAGTTTTCGAAATATCCCATATATCGAAATTTTGAGGCCTGAGCTATATTTTGGAGCCGAATTCTAGCTTTCTGCACGTATTCGCACTTTGAAATTACGACTTTTTTATGCCCAACATATGCTAAGTACTGAAAGAACGTTTGGTCACATTTGTCCCAAACCCCCCCCCCCCCTCCCCTGCAGTTTTCAAAATATCTCAAACATCCCAATTTCGAGGCCTGAGCAATATTTTGGAGCCAAATTCTAACTCTATGCACGTATTTGCGGTTTGAAATTACGACATTTTATACCCAACATATGCCAAGTACTGAACGCGGCGTTTGGTCACATTTGTCCAAACCCCCCCCCCCCCCCTGCAGTTCTCAAAATATCCCAAACATCACAATTTCGACGCCTGAGCCATATTTTGGAGCCAAATTCTGGTTCTATGCACGTATTCGCGGTTTGAAATTACGACATTTTATACCCAACATATGCCAAGTCTTGAAAGCGGCAGTGATTCACATTTCGCACAAACTCCCCTGCAGTTTTCGAAATATCCCAAATATCCCAATTTTGAGGCCTGAGCTATATTTTGGGGCCAAGATCTGGCTCTCTGCACGTATTCGAAGTTTGAAATTACGACTTTTTTATGCCCAACATATGCCAAGTACTGAAAGCGGCATTTGGTCACATTTGTCCCAAACCCCCCTTGCAGTTTTCAAAATATCTCAAACATCCCAATTTCGAGGCCTGAGCAATATTTTGGAGCCAACTTCTGGCTCTATGCACGTATTCGCGGTTTAAAATTACGACATTTTATACCCAACATATGCCAAGTCCTGAAAGCGGCAGTGAGTCACATTTCGCACAAACTCACCTGCAGTTTTCAAAATATCCCAAATATCAAAATTTTGAGGCCTGAGCCATATTTTGGAGCCAAATTCTGGCACTCTGCACGTATTTGAAGTTTGAAGTTACGACTTTTTATATCCAACATATGCCAAGTACTGAAAGTGGCATTTGGTCACATTTGTTCCAAACCTCCCTGCAGTTTTCAAAATATCCCAAACATCCCAATTTCGAGGCATGAGCCATATTTTGGAGCAAAATTCTGGCTCTCTGCACGTATTCGCAGTTTGAAATTACGAATTTATATACCCAACATATGCCAAGTACTGAAAGCGGCGTTTGGTCACATTTGTCTCAATCCTCCCTGCAGTTTTCAAAATATCCCAAACATCCCAATTTCGAGGCCTGAGCAATATTTTGGAGCCAAATTCTGGCTCTCTGCACATATTCGCAGTTTGAAATTACGACTTTTTTATGCCCAACATATGCTAAGTACTGAAAGCAGCGTTTGGTCACATTTGTCCCAAACCCCCCCCCCCCCCCCCCTGCAGTTTTCAAAATATCTCAAACATCCCAATTTCGAGGCCTGAGCAATATTTTCGAGCCAAATTCTGGCTCTATGCACGTATTCGCGGTTTGAAATTACGATATTTTATACCCAACATATTCCATCTCCTGAAAGCGGCAGTGAGTCACATTTCGCACAAACTCGCCTGCAGTTTTCTAAATATCCCAAATATCCCAATTTCGATGCCTGAACAATATTTTGGAGCCAAATTCTAGCTTCCTGCACATATTCGCAGTTTGAAATTACGACTTTTTTATGCCCAACATATGCGAAGTACTGAAAGCAGCGTTTGGTCACATTTGTCCCAAACCCCCCCCCCCCCTTGCAGTTTTCAAAATATCCCAAACATCTCAATTTCGAGGCCTGAGCCATATTTTGGAGCAAAATTCTGGCTCTATGCACGTATTCGCTGTTTGAAATTACGACATTTTATACCCAACATATGCCAAGTCCTGAAAGCGGCAGTGATTCACATTTCGCACAAACTCCCCGGCAGTTTTCGAAATATCCCAAATATCCCAATTTTGAGGCCTGGACAATATTTTGGAGCCAAATTCTAGCTTTCTGCACGTATTCACAGTTTGAAATTACGACTTTTTTATGCAAAACATATGCTAAGTACTGAAAGCGGCAATTGGTCACATTTGTCACAAATCCCTCCCTGCAGTTTTCAAAATATCTCAAACATCCCAATTTCGAGGCCTGAGCAATATTTTGGAGCCAAATTCTGGCTCTATGCACGTATCCGCAGTTTGAAATTACGACATTTTATACCCAACATATGCCAAGTCCTGAAATCGGCAGTGAGTCACATTTCGCACAAACTTATCTGCAGCTTTCGAAATAACCCAAATATCCCAATTTTGAGGCCTGAGCCATATTTTGGAGCCAAATTCGGGATCTCTGCACGTATTTGCAGTTTAAAATTACCACTTTTTTATACCCAACATATGCCAAGTACTGAAAGCGGCGTTTGGTTTCATTTGTCTCAATCGCCCCTGCAGTTTTCAAAATATTCCAAACATCCAAATTTCGAGGCCTGAGCCATATTTTGGAGCCAAATTCTGGCTCTCTGCACGTATCCGCAGTTTGAAATTACAACTTTTTTATACCCAATATATGCCAAGTACTGAAAGCTGAGTTTGGTCACATTTGTCCCAAACCCCTCCTGCAGGTTTAAAAGTATCCCAAACATCCCAATTTCGAGGCCTGAGCCATATTTTGGAGCCAAATTCTGGCTCTTTGCACGTATTCGCGGTTTGAAATTACGACATTTTATACCCAATATATGCCAAGTCTTGATAGCGGCAGTGAGTCAAATTTCGCACAAACTCCCCTGCATGTTTCGAAATATCCCAAATATCCCAATTTCGAGGCCTGAGCCATATTTTGGAGCCAAATTCTGGCTCTCTGCACGTATTCGCAGTTTGAAATTACGACTTTTTTATACCCAACATATTCAAAGTACTGAACGCGGCGTTTGGTCACATTTGTCCAAAACCCCCCCTGCAGTTTTCAAAATATCCCAAACATCTCAATTTCGAGGCCTGAGCCATATTTTGGAGCCAAATTCTGGCTCTATGCACGTATTCGCGGTTTGAAATTACGACATTTTATACCCAACATATGCCAAGTCCTGAAAGCAGCAGTGAGTCACATTTTGCACAAACTCCCCTGCAGTTTCCGAAATATCCCAAATATCCCAATTTTGAGGCCTGAGCTATATTTTGGAGCCAAATTCTGGCTCTCTGCACGTATTCGAAGTTTGAAATTACGACTTTTTATACCCAACATATGCCAAGTACAGAAAGTGGCATTTGGTCACATTTATCCCAAACCTCCCTGCAGTTTTCAAAATATCCCAAACATCCCAATATCGAGGAATGAGCCATATTTTGGAGCCAAATTCTGGCTCTCTACACGTATTCGCAGTTTGAAATTACGAGTTTTTTATGCCCAACATATGCCAAGTACTGAAAGCGCCGTTTGGTCACATTTGTCCCAAACCCTCCCTGCAGTTTTCAAAATATCCTAAACATCACAATTTCGAGGCCTGATCAATATTTTGGAGCCAAATTCTGGCTCTATGCACGTATTCGCTTTTTGAAATTACGACATTTTATACCCAACATATGCCAAGTCCTGAAAGCGGCAGTGAGTCACATTTCGCACAAACTCACCTGCAGTTTTCGAAATATCCCAAATATCCCAATTTTGAGGCCTGAGCCATATTTTGGAGCCAAATTCTGGCTCTCTGCACGTATTCACAGTTTGAAATTGCGACTTTTTTATGCCCAACATATGCCAAGTACTGAAAGCGGCGTTTTGTCACATTTTTCTCAAACCCTCCCCTGCAGTTTTCAAAATATCTCAAACATCCCAATTTTGAGGCCTGAGCAATATTTTGGAGCCAAATTCTTGCTCAATGCACGTATTCGCGGTTTGAAATTACGACATTTTATACCCAACATATGCAGAGTCCTGAAAGCGGCAGTGAGTCACAATTCGCACAAACCCCCCTTCCAGTTTTAAAAATATCCCAAACATCCCAATTTCGAGGCCTGAGCCATATTTTGGAGCCAAATTCTGGCTCTATGCACGTATTCGAGGTTTGAAATTACGACATTTTATACCCAACATATGCAAAGTCTTGATAGCTGCAGTGAGTCAAATTTCGCACAACCTCCCCTGCAGTTTTCAAAATATCCCAAATATCCCAATTTCGAGGCCTGAGCCATATTTTGGAGCCAAATTCTGGCTCTCAGCACGTATTCGCAGTTTGAAATTACGACTTTTTTATACCCAACATATGCAAAGTACTAAACGCGGCGTTTGGTCACATTTGTCCAAACCCCCCCTCCCCCGGGCAGTTTTCAAAATATCCCAAACACCCCAATTTCGAGGCCTGAGCCATATTTTGGAGCCAAATTCTGGTTCTATTCACGTTTTCGCGGTTTGAAATTACGACATTTTATACCCAACATATGCCAAGTCCTGTAAGCGGCAGTGAGTCACATTTCGCACAAACTCCCCTGCAGTTTTCGAAATATCCCAAATATCCCAATTTTGAGGCCCGAGCTATATTTTGGAGCCAAATTCTGGCTCTATGCACGTATTCGCGGTTTGAAATTACTACATTTTATACCCAACATATGTCAAGTACTGAAAGCGGCGTTTGGTCACAATTGTCCCAACCCCCCCCCCCCTGCAGTTTTCAAAATATCTCAAACATCCCAATTTTGAGGCCTGAGCAATATTTTGTAGCAAAATTCTTGCTCTATGCACGTATTCGCGGTTTGAAATTACGACATTTTATACCCAACATATGCCAAGTCCTGAAAGAAGCAGTGAGTCACATTTCGCACAAACTCACCTGCAGTTTTCGAAATATCCCAAATATCCCAATTTTGAGGCCTGAGCCATATTTTGGAGCCAAATTCTGGCTCTCTGCACGTATTCACAGTTTGAAATTACGACTTTTTTATGCCCAACATATGCCAAGTACTGAAAGCGGCGTTTTGTCACATTTGTCTCAAACCCTCCCCTGCAGTTTTCAAAATATCTCAAACATCCCAATTTTGAGGCCTGAGCAATATTTTGGAGCCAAATTCTTGCTCAATGCACGTATTCGCGGTTTGAAATTACGACATTTTATACCCAACATATGCAGAGTCCTGAAAGCGGCAGTGAGTCACAATTCGCACAAACCCCCCTTCCAGTTTTAAAAATATCCCAAACATCCCAATTTCGAGGCCTGAGCCATATTTTGGAGCCAAATTCTGGCTCTATGCACGTATTCGCGGTTTGAAATTACGACATTTTATACCCAACATATGCAAAGTCTTGATAGCTGCAGTGAGTCAAATTTCGCACAACCTTCCCTGCAGTTTTCAAAATATCCCAAATATCCCAATTTCGAGGCCTGAGCCATATTTTGGAGCCAAATTCTGGCTCTCAGCACGTATTCGCAGTTTGAAATTACGACTTTTTTATACCCAACATATGCCAAGTACTGAAAGCGGCGTTTGGTCACATTTGTCCAAACCCCCCCTCCCCCCCGGCAGTTTTCAAAATATCCCAAACACCCCAATTTCGAGGCCTGAGCCATATTTTGGAGCCAAATTCTGGTTCTATTCACGTTTTCGCGGTTTGAAATTACGACATTTTATACCCAACATATGGCAAGTCCTGTAAGCGGCCATGAGTCACATTTCGCACAAACTCACCTGCAGTTTTCGAAATATCCCAAATATCCCAATTTTGAGGCCTGAGCCATATTATGGAGCCAAATTCTGGCTCTCTGCACGTATTCGCAGTTCGAAATTACAACTTTTTTATACCCAACATATGCCAAGTACTGAAAGCGGCGTTTGGTCACATTTGTCCCAAATCCCCCATGTAGTTTTAAAAATATCCCAAACATCCCAATTTCGAGGCCTTAGCATATTTTGGAGCCAAATTTTGACTCTATGTACGTATTCGCAGTTTGAAATTACGACTTTTTTATACCCAACATATGCAAAGTACTGAAAGCGGCGTTTGATCACATTTGTCCCAAACCCCCCCTGCAGTTTTCAAAATATCCCAAACATCCCAATTTCGAGGCCTGAGCAATATTTAGTAGCCAAATTCTGGCTCTATAAACGTATTCGCGGTTTGAAATTACGACATTTTATACCCAACATATGCCAAGTCCTGAAAGCGTCAGTGAGTCACATTTCGCACAAACTCCCCTGCAGTTTTCGAAATATCCCAAATATCCCAATTTCGAAGCCTGAACAATATTTTGGAGCCAAATTCTAGCTTTCTGCACCTATTCGCAGTTTGAAATTACGACTTTTTTATGCCCAAAATAAGCCAAGTACTGTAAGCGGCGTTTGGTCACATTTGTCCCAAAACCTCCCTGCAGTTTTCAAAATATCCCAAACATCCCAATTTTGAGGCCTGAGCCATATTTTGGAGCCAAATTCTGGCTCTCTGCACGTATTCGCAGTTCGAAATTACGAATTTTTTATGCCCAACATATGCCAAATACTGAAAGCGGCGTTTTGTCACATTTGTCCCAAACCCCCCCTGCAGTTTTCAAAATATCTCAAACATCCCAATTTTGAGGCCTGAGCAATATTTTGGAGTCAAATTCTGGCTCTATGCACGTATTCGCGGTTTGAAATTACAACATTTTATATCCAACATATGCCAAGTCCTGAAAGCGGCAGTGAGTCACATTTCGCACAAACCCCCCTTGTAGTTTTAAAAATATCCCAAACATCCCAATTTCGAGGCCTGAGCCATATTTTGGAGCCAAATTCTGGCTCTATGCACGTATTCGCGGTTTGAAATTACGACATTTTATACCCAACATATGCCAAGTCTTGATAGCGGCAGTGAGTCAAATTTCGCACAACCTCCCCTGCACTTTTCAAAATATCCCAAATATCCCAATTTCGAGGCCTGAGCCATATTTTGGAGCCAAATTTTGGCTCTCTGCACGTATTCGCAGTTTGAAATTACGACTTTTTTATACCCAACATATGCCAAGTACTGAAAGTGCCATTTGGTCACATTTATCCCAAACCTCCCTGCAGTTTTCAAGAGATCCCAAACATCCCAATTTCGAGGCATGAGCCATATTTTGGAGCCAAATTCTGGCTCTCTACACGTATTCGCAGGTTGAAATTACGAATTTATATACCCAACATATGCCAAGTACTAAAAGCGGCATTTGGTCACATTTGTCCCAAACCTCCCTGCAGTTTTCAAAATATCCCAAACATCCCAATTTCGAGGCTTGAGCCATGTTTGGGAGCCAAATTCTGGCTCTATGCACGTATTCGCGGTTTGAAATTACGACTTTTTTATACCCAACATATGCCAAGACCTGAAAGCGGCTGTAAGTCACATTTTGCACAAACTCCCCTGCAGTTTTCCAAATATCCCAAATATCCCAATTTCGAGGCCTGAACAATATTTTGGAGCCAAATTCTAGCTTTCTGCACGTATTCGCAGTTTGAAATTACGACTTTTTATGCCCAACATATGCCAAGTACTTAAAGCGGCGTTTGGTCACATTTGTCCCAAACCCTCCCTGCAGTTTTCAAAATATCTCAAACATCCCAATTTCGAGGCCTGAGCAATATTTTGGAGCCAAATTCTGGCTCTATGCACGTATTCGCAGTTTGAAATTACGACTTTTTTATACCCAACATATGCCAAGTACTGAAAGCGGCGTTTGGTCACATTTGTCTCAATCCCCCGTGCAGTTTTCAAAATATTCCAAACATCCCAATTTCGAGGCCGGAGCCATAATTTGGAGCCAAATTCTGGCTCTCTGCACGTATTCGCAGTTTGAAATTACGACTTTTTTATACCCAACATATGCCAAGTACTGAAAGCAGCGTTTGGTTACATTTGTCGCAAACCCCCCAGCAGTTTTCAAAATATCCCAAACATCACAATATTTAGGCCTGAGCCATATTTTGGAGCCAAATTCTGGCTCATTGCACGTATTCGCAGTTTGATATTACGATTTTTATACCCAACATATGCCAAGTACTGAAAGCGGCAGTGAGTCACATTTTGCACAAACTCCCTTGCAGTTTTCGAAATATCCCAACATCCCAATTTCGAGGCCTGAGCCATATTTTGGAGCCAAACTCTGGCTCTCTGCACGTATTTGCAGTTTGAAATTATGACTTTTTTATACCCAATATATGCCAAGTACTGAAAGCGGAGTTTGGTCACATTTGTCCCTAACCACCCTGCAGTTTTCAAAATATCCCAAACATCACAATATCGAGGCCTGAGCCTTATTTAAGAGCCAAATTATGGCTCTCTGCACAAATTCGCAGTTTGATATTACGATTTTTATACGCAACATATGCCAAGTACTGAAAGCGGCAGTGAGTCACATTTAGCACAAACTCCCCTGCAGTTTTCGAAATATCCCAAATATCCAAATTTCGAAGCCTGAACAATATTTTGGAGCCAAATTCTAGCTTTCTGCACGTATTCGCAATTTGAAATTACGACTTTTTTATGCCCAAATAAGCCAAGTAATGTAAGCGGCGTTTGGTCACATTTGTCCCAAAACCTCCCTGCAGTTTTCAAAATATCCCAAACATCCCAATTTTGAGGCCTGAGCCATATTTTGGAGCCAAATTCTGGCTCTATGCACGTATTCGCAGTTTGAAATTACGAATTTATATACCCAACATATGCCAAGTACTAAAAGCGGCGTTTCGTCACATTTGTCCCAAACCTCCCTGCAGTTTTCAAAATATCCCAAACATCCCAATTTCGAGGCCTGAGCCATATTTTGGAGCCAAATTCTGGCTCTATGCACGTTTTCGCGGATTGAAATTACGATATATTATACCCAACATATGCCAAGTCCTGAAAGCGGCAGTGAGTCACATTTCGCACAAACTCCCTTGCAGTTTTCTAAATATCCCAAATATCCCAATTTCGAGGCCTGAACAATATTTTGGAGCCAAATTCTAGCTTTCTGCACGTATTTGCAGTTTGAAATTACGACTTTTTTATGCAAAACATATGCTAAGTACTGAAAGCGGCAATTGGTCACATTTGTCACAAATCCCTCCCTGCAGTTTTCAAAATATCTCAAACATCCCAATTTCGAGGCCTGAGCAATATTTTGGAGCCAAATTCTGGCTCTATGCACGAATTCGCAGTTTGAAATTACGACATTTTATACCCAGCATATGCCAAGTCCTGAAATCGGCAGTGAGTCACATTTCGCACAAACTTACCTACAGCTTTCGAAATAACCCAAATATCCCAATTTTGAGGCCTGAGCCATATTTTGGAGCCAAATTCGGGATCTCTGCACGTATTTGCAGTTTGAAATTACCACTTTTTTATACCCAACATATGCCAAGTACTGAAAGCGGCGTTTGGTTTCATTTGTCTCAATCGCCCCTGCAGTTTTCAAAATATTCCAAACATCCAAATTTCGAGGCCTGAGCCATATTTTGGAGCCAAATTCTGGCTCTCTGCACGTATTCGCAGTTTGAAATTACAACTTTTTTATACCCAATATATGCCAAGTACTGAAAGCTGAGTTTGGTCACATTTGTCCCAAACCCCTCCTGCAGGTTTAAAAATATCCCAAACATCCCAATTTCGAGGCCTGAGCCATATTTTGGAGCCAAATTCTGGCTCTTTGCACGCATTCGCGGTTTGAAATTACGACATTTTATACCCAACCTATGCCAAGTCCTGAAAGCGGCAGTGAGTCACATTTCGCACAAACTCACCTGCAGTTTTCGAAATATCCCAAATATCCCAATTTTGAGGCCTGAGCCATATTTTGGAGCCAAATTCTGGCTCTCTGCACGTATTCGCAGTTTGAAATTATCACTTTTTTATACCCAACATCTACCAAGTACTGAAAGCGGCGTTTGGTCACATTTGTCTCAATCCCCTTTGCAGTTTTCAAAATATCCCAAACATCCCAATTTCGAGGCCTGAGCCATATTTTGGAGCCAAATTATGGCTCTCTGCACGTATTCACAGTTTGAAATTACGACTTTTTTATGCCCAACATATGCCAAGTACTGAAAGCGGCGTTTTGTCACATTTGTCCCAAACCTCCCCTGCAGTTTTCAAAATATCTCAAACATCCCAATTTTGAGGCCTGAGCAATATTTTGGAGCCAAATTCTTGCTCTATGCACGTATTCGCGGTTTGAAATTACGACATTTTATACCCAACATATGCAGAGTCCTGAAAGCGGCAGTGAGTTACAATTCGCACAAACCCCCCTTCCAGTTTTAAAAATATCCCAAACATCCCAATTTCGAGGCCTGAGCCATATTTTGGAGCCAAATTCTGGCTCTATGCACGTATTCGCAGTTTGAAATTACGACATTTTATACCCAACATATGCAAAGTCTTGATAGCGGCAGTGAGTCAAATTTCGCACAACCTCCCCTGCAGTTTTCAAAATATCCCAAATATCCCAATTTCGAGGCCTGAGCCATATTTTGGAGCCAAATTCTGGCTCTCTGCACGTATTCGCAGTTTGAAATTACGACTTTTTTATACCCAACATATGCAAAGTACTAAACGCGGCGTTTGGTCACATTTGTCCAAACCCCCCCCCCCCCCTGCAGTTTTCAAAATATCCCAAACATCCCAATTTCGAGGCCTGAGCCATATTTTGGAGCCAAATTCTGGTTCTATGCACGTTTTCGCGGTTTGAAATTACGACATTTTATACCCAACATATGCCAAGTCCTGTAAGCGGCAGTGAGTCACATTTCGCACAAACTCCCCTGCAGTTTTCGAAATATCCCAAATATCCCAATTTTGAGGCCCGAGCTATATTTTGGAGCCAAATTCTGGCTGTATGCACGTATTCGCGGTTTGAAATTACGACATTTTATACCCAACATATGTCAAGTACTGAAAGCGACGTTTGGTCACATTTGTCCCAACCCCCTTCCCCCTGCAGTTTTCAAAATATCTCAAACATCCCAATTTTGAGGCCTGAGCAATACTTTGTAGCCAAATTCTGGCTCTATGCACGTATTCGCGGTTTGAAATTACGACATTTTATACCCAACATATGCCAAGTCCTGAAAGCGGCCGTGAGTCACATTTCGCACAAACTCACCTGCAGTTTTCGAAATATCCCAAATATCCCAATTTTGAGGCCTGAGCCATATTATGGAGCCAAATTCTGGCTCTCTGCACGTATTCGCAGTTTGAAATTACAACTTTTTTATACCCAACATATGCCAAGTACAGAAAGCGGCGTTTGGTCTCATTTGTCTCAATCCCCCCTGCAGTTTTTAAGATATTCTAAATATCCCAATTTCGAGGCCTGAGCCATATTTTGGAGCTAAATTCTGGCTCTCTGCACGTGTTCGCAGTTTGAAATATCAACTTTTTTATACCCAATATATGCCAAGTACTGAAAGCGGAGTTTGGTCACATTTGTCCCAAATCCCCCCTGTAGTTTTCAAAATATCCCAAACATCCCAATTTCGAGGCCTGAGCCATATTTTGGAGCTAAATTTTGGCTCTATGTACGTATTCGCGGTTTGAAATTACGACTTTTTTATACCCAACATATGCCAAGTACTAAAAGCGGCATTTGGTCACATTTGTCCCAAACCCCCCCTGCAGTTTTCAAAATATCCCAAACATCCCAATTTCGAGGCCTGAGCAATATTTTGTAGCCAAATTTTGGCTCTTTAAACGTATTCGCGGTTTGAAATTACGACATTTTATACCCAACATATGCCAAGTCCTGAAAGCGGCAGTGAGTCACATTTCGCACAAACTCCCCTGCAGTTTTCGAAATATCCCAAATATCCCAATTTCGAAGCCTGAGCCATATTTTGGAGCCAAATTCTGGCTCTCTACACGTATTCGCAGGTTGAAATTACGAATTTTTTATGCCCAACATATGCCAAGTACTGAAAGCGGCATTTGGTCACATTTGTCCCAAACCCTCCCTGCAGTTTCAAAATATCCCAAACATCCCAATTTCGAGGCCTGAGCCATATTTTGGAGCCAAATTCTGGCTCTATTCACGTATTCGCAGTTTGAAATTACGACATTTTATACCCATCATATGCCAAGTCTTGATAGCGGCAGTGAGTCAAATTTCACACAACCTCCCCTGCAGTTTTCGAAATATCCCAAATATCCCAATTTCGAGGCCTGAGCCATATTTTGGAGCCAAATTCTGGCTCTCTGCACGTATTCGCAGTTTGAAATTACGACTTTTTTATACCCAACATATGCCAAGTACTGAAAGTGCCATTTGGTCACATTTATCCCAAACCTCCCTGCAGTTTTCAAGAGATCCCAAACATCCCAATTTCGAGGCATGAGCCATATTTTGGAGTCAAATTCTGGCTCTCTGCACGTATTCGCAGTTTGAAATTACCACTTTTTTATACCCAACATATGCCAAGTACTGAAAGCGGCCTTTGGTCACATTTGTCTCAATCCCCCGTGCAGTTTTCAAAATATTCCAAACATCCCAATTTCGAGGCCGGAGCCATAATTTGGAGCCAAATTCTGGCTCTCTGCACGTATTCGCAGTTTGAAATTACGAATTTTTTATACCCAACATATGCCAAGTACTGAAAGTAGCGTTTGGTTACATTTGTCGCAAACCCCCCAGCAGTTTTCAAAATATCCCAAACATCACAATATTTAGGCCTGAGCCATATTTTGGAGCCAAATTCTGGCTCATTGCATGTATTCGCAGTTTGATATTACGATTTTTATACCCAACATATGCCAAGTACTGAAAGCGGCAGTGAGTCACATTTTGCACAAACTCCCTTGCAGTTTTCGAAATATCCCAAACAACCCAATTTCGAGGCCTGAGCCATATTTTGGAGCCAAACTCTGGCTCTCTGCACGTATTTGCAGTTTGAAATTATGACTTTTTTATACCCAATATATGCCAAGTACTGAAAGCGGAGTTTGGTCACATTTGTCCCTAACCTCCCTGCAGTTTTCAAAATATCCCAAACATCACAATATCGAGGCCTGAGCCATATTTTGGAGCCAAATTATGGCTCTCTGCACAAATTCGCAGTTTGATATTACGATTTTTATACCCAACATATGCCAAGTACTGAAAGCGGCAGTGAGTCACATTTAGCACAAACTCCCCTGCAGTGTTCGAAATATCCCAAATATCCCAATTTCGAAGCCTGAACAATATTTTGGAGCCAAATTCTAGCTTTCTGCACGTATTCGCAGTTTGAAATTACGACTTTTTTATGCCCAAAATAAGCCAAGTACTGTAAGCGGCGTTTGGTCACATTTGTCCCAAAACCTCCCTGCAGTTTTCAAAATATCCCAAACATCCCAATTTTGAGGCCTGAGCCATATTTTGGAGCCAAATTCTGGCTCGCTGCACGTATTCGCAGTTCGAAATTACGACTTTTTTATGCCCAACATATGCCAAGTACTGAAAGCGGCGTTTTGTAACATTTGTCCCAAACCCCCCCTGCAGTTTTCAAAATATCTCAAACATCCTAATTTTGAGGCCTGAGCAATATTTTGGAGCCAAATTCTGGCTCTATGCACGTATTCGCGGTTTGAAATTACAACATTTTATACCCAACATATGCCATGTCCTGAAAGCGGCAGTGAGTCACATTTCGCACAAACCCCCCTTGCAGTTTTAAAAATATCCCAAACATCCCAATTTCGAGGCCTGAGCCATATTTTGGAGCCAAATTCTGGCTCTATGCACGTATTCGCGGTTTGAAATTACGACATTTTATACCCAACATATGCCAAGTCTTGATAGCGGCAGTGAGTCAAATTTCGCACAACCTCCCCTGCAGTTTTCGAAATATCCCAAATATCCCAATTTCGAGGCCTGAGCCATATTTGGGAGCCAAATTCTGGCTTTATGCACGTATTCGCGGTTTGAAATTACGATATATTATACCCAACATATGCCAAGACCTGAAAGCGGCTGTGGGTCACATTTTGCACAAACTCACCTGCAGTTTTCCAAATATCCCAAATATCCCAATTTCGAGGCCTGAACAATATTTTGGAGCCAAATTCTAGCTTTCTGCACGTATTCGCAGTTTGAAATTACCACTTTTTTATACCCAACATATGCCAAGTACTGAAAGCGGCGTTTGGTCACATTTGTCTCAATCCCCCGTGCAGTTTTCAAAATATCCCAAACATCCCAATTTCGAGGCCTAAGCCATATTTTGTGGCAAAATTCAGGCTCTCTGCACGTATTCGCAGTTTGAAATTACGACTTTTTTATGCCCAACATATGCCAAGTACTGAAAGCGGCGTTTTGTCACATTTGTCCCAAACCCCCCCTGCAGTTTTCAAAATATCTCAAACATCCCAATTTTGAGGTCTGAGCAATATTTTGGAGCCAAATTCTGGCTCTATGCACGTATTCGCAGTTTGAAATTACAACTTTTTTATACCCAACATATGCCAAGTACTGAAAGCGGCGTTTGGTCACATTTGTCTCAATCCCCCCTGCAGTTTTCAAAATATTCCAAACATCCCAATTTCGAGGCCGGAGCCATAATTTGGAGCCAAATTCTGGCTCTCTGCACGTATTCACAGTTTGAAATTACGACTTTTTTATACCCAACATCTGCCAAGTACTGAAAGGGGCGTTTGGTTACATTTGTCGCAAACCCCCCAGCAGTTTTCAAAAAAACCCAAACATCACAATATTCAGGCCTGAGCCATATTTTGGAGCCAAATTCTGGCTCATTGCACGTATTCGCAGTTTGATATTACGATTTTTATACCCAACATATGCCAAGTACTGAAAGCGGCAGTGAGTCACATTTAGCAGAAACTCCCCTGCAGTTTTCGAAATATCCCAAATATCCCAATTTCGAAGCCTGAACAATATTTTGGAGCCAAATTCTAGCTTTCTGCACGTATTCGCAGTTTGAAATTACGACTTTTTTATGCCCAAAATAAGCCAAGTACTGTAAGCGGCGTTTGGTCACATTTGTCCCAAAACCTCCCTGCAGTTTTCAAAATATCCCAAACATCCCAATTTTGAGGCCTGAGCCATATTTTGGAGCCAAATTCTGGCTCTCTGCACGTATTCGCAGTTTGAAATTACGACTTTTTTATACCCAACATATGCCAAGTACTGAAAGTGCCATTTGGTCACATTTATCCCAAACCTACCTGCAGTTTTCAAGAGATCCCAAATATCCCAATTTCGAGGCATGAGCCATATTTTGGAGCCAAATTCTGGCTCTCTACACGTATTCGCAGGTTGAAATTACGAATTTATATACCCAACATATGCCAAGTACTGAAAGCGGCATTTGGTCACATTTGTCCCAAACCTCCCTGCAGTTTTCAAAATATCCCAAACATCCCAATTTCGAGGCCTGAGCCATGTTTGGGAGCCAAATTCTGGCTTTATGCACGTATTCGCGGTTTGAAATTACGATATATTATACCCAATATATGCCAAGTCCTGAAAGCGGCAGTGATTCACATTTCGCACAAACTCCCCTGCAGTTTTCGAAATATCCCAAATATCCCAATTTCGAAGCCTGAACAATATTTTGGAGCCAAATTCTAGCTTTCTGCACGTATTCGCAGTTTGAAATTACGACTTTTTTATGCCCAAAATAAGCCAAGTACTGTAAGCGGCGTTTGGTCACATTTGTCCCAAAACCTCCCTGCAGTTTTCAAAATATCCCAAACATCCCAATTTTGAGGCCTGAGCCATATTTTGGAGCCAAATTCTGGCTCTCTGCACGTATTCGCAGTTCGAAATTACGACTTTTTTATGCCCAACATATGCCAAGTACTGAAAGCGGCGTTTTGTCACATTTGTCCCAAACCCCCCCTGCAGTTTTCAAAATATCTCAAACATCCCAATTTTGAGGCCTGAGCAATATTTTGGAGCCAAATTCTGGCTCTATGCACGTATTTGCGGTTTGAAATTACAACGTTTTATACCCAACATATGCCAAGTCCTGAAAGCGGCAGTGAGTCACATTTCGCACAAACCCCCCTTGCAGTTTTAAAAATATCGCAAACATCCCAATTTCGAGGCCTGAGCCATATTTTGGAGCCAAATTCTGGCTCTATTCACGTATTCGCGGTTTGAAATTACGACATTTTATACCCAACATATGCCAAGTCTTGATAGCGGCAGTGAGTCAAATTTCGCACAACCTCCCCTGCAGTTTTCGAAATATCCCAAATATCCCAATTTCGAGGCCTGAGCCATATTTTGGAGCCAAATTCTGGCTCTCTGCACGTATTCGCAGTTTGAAATTACCACTTTTTTATACCCAACATATGCCAAGTACTGAAAGCGGCCTTTGGTCACATTTGTCACAATCCCCCGTGCAGTTTTCAAAATATTCCAAACATCCCAATTTCGAGGCCGGAGCCATAATTTGGAGCCAAATTCTGGCTCTCTGCACGTATTCGCATTTTGAAATTACGAATTTTTTATACCCAACATATGCCAAGTACTGAAAGCAGCGTTTGGTTACATTTGTCGCAAACCCCCCAGCAGTTTTCAAAATATCCCAAACATCACAATATTTAGGCCTGAGCCATATTTTGGAGCCAAATTCTGGCTCATTGCATGTATTCGCAGTTTGATATTACGATTTTTATACCCAACATATGCCAAGTACTGAAAGCGGCAGTGAGTCACATTTTGCACAAACTCCCTTGCAGTTTTCGAAATATCCCAAACAACCCAATTTCGAGGCCTGAGCCATATTTTGGAGCCAAACTCTGGCTCTCTGCACGTATTTGCAGTTTGAAATTATGACTTTTTTATACCCAATATATGCCAAGTACTGAAAGCGGAGTTTGGTCACATTTGTCCCTAACCTCCCTGCAGTTTTCAAAATATCCCAAACATCACAATATCGAGGCCTGAGCCATATTTTGGAGCCAAATTATGGCTCTCTGCACAAATTCGCAGTTTGATATTACGATTTTTATACCCAACATATGCCAAGTACTGAAAGCGGCAGTGAGTCACATTTAGCACAAACTCCCCTGCAGTTTTCGAAAAATCCCAAATATCCCAATTTCGAAGCCTGAACAATATTTTGGAGCCAAATTCTAGCTTTCTGCACGTATTCGCAGTTTGAAATTACGACTTTTTTATGCCCAAAATAAGCCAAGTACTGTAAGCGGCGTTTTGGTCACATTTGTCCCAAAACCTCCCTGCAGTTTTCAAAATATCCCAAACATCCCAATTTTGAGGCCTGAGCCATATTTTGGAGCCAAATTCTGGCTCTCTGCACGTATTCGCAGTTCGAAATTACGACTTTTTTATGCCCAACATTTGCCAAGTACTGAAAGCGGCGTTTTGTCACATTTGTCCCAAACCAACCCTGCAGTTTTTAAAATATCTCAAACATCCCAATTTTGAGGCCTGAGCAATATTTTGGAGCCAAATTCTGGCTCTATGCACGTATTCGCGGTTTGAAATTACAACATTTTATACCCAACATATGCCAAGTCCTGAAAGCGGCAGTGAGTCACATTTCGCACAAACCCCCCTTGCAGTTTTAAAAATATCCCAAACATCCCAATTTCGAGGCCTGAGCCATATTTTGGAGCCAAATTCTGGCTCTATGCACGTATTCGCGGTTTGAAATTACGACATTTTATACCCAACATATGCCAAGTCTTGATAGCGGCAGTGAGTCAAATTTCGCACAACCTCCCCTGCAGTTTTCGAAATATCCCAAATATCCCAATTTCGAGGCCTGAGCCATATTTTGGAGCCAAATTCTGGCTCTCTGCACGTATTCGCAGTTTGAAATTACGACTTTTTATACTCAACATATGCCAAGTACTGAAAGTGCCATTTGGTCACATTTATCCCAAACCTCCCTGCAGTTTTCAAGAGATCCCAAACATCCCAATTTCGAGGCATGAGCCATATTTTGGAGCCAAATTCTGGCTCTCTACACGTATTCGCAGGTTGAAATTACGAATTTATATACCCAACATATGCCAAGTACTGAAAGCGGCATTTGGTCACATTTGTCCCAAACCTCCCTGCAGTTTTCAAAATATCCCAAACATCCCAATTTCGAGGCCTGAGCCATGTTTGGGAGCCAAATTCTGGCTTTATGCACGTATTCGCGGTTTGAAATTACGATATATTATACCCAACATATGCCAAGACCTGAAAGCGGCTGTGGGTCACATTTTGCACAAACTCACCTGCAGTTTTCCAAATATCCCAAATATCCCAATTTCGGGGCCTGAACAATATTTTGGAGCCAAATTCTAGCTTTCTGCACGTATTCGCAGTTTGAAATTACCACTTTTTTATACCCAACATATGCCAAGTACTGAAAGCGGCGTTTGGTCACATTTGTCTCAATCCCCCGTGCAGTTTTCAAAATATCCCAAACATCCCAATTTCGAGGCCTAAGCCATATTCTGTGGCAAATCTCAGGCTCTCTGCACGTATTCGCAGTTTGAAATTACGACTTTTTTATGCCCAACATATGCCAAGTACTGAAAGCGGCGTTTTGTCACATTTGTCCTAAACCCCCCCTGCAGTTTTCAAAATATCTCAAACATCCCAATTTTGAGGTCTGAGCAATATTTTGGAGCCAAATTTTGGCTCTATGCACGTATTCGCAGTTTGAAATTACAACTTTTTTATACCCAACATATGCCAAGTACTGAAAGCGGCGTTTGGTCACATTTGTCTCAATCCCCCCTGCAGTTTTCAAAATATTCCAAACATCCCAATTTCGAGGCCGGAGCCATAATTTGGAGCCAAATTCTGGCTCTCTGCACGTATTCACAGTTTGAAATTACGACTTTTTTATACCCAACATATGCCAAGTACTGAAAGGGGCGTTTGGTTACATTTGTCGCAAACCCCCCAGCAGTTTTCAAAATATCCCAAACATCACAATATTCAGGCCTGAGCCATATTTTGAAGCCAAATTCTGGCTCATTGCACGTATTCGCAGTTTGATATTACGATTTTTATACCCAACATATGCCAAGTACTGAAAGCGGCAGTGAGTCACATTTAGCAGAAACTGCCCTGCAGTTTTCGAAATATCCCAAATATTCCAATTTCGAAGCCTGAACAATATTTTGGAGCCAAATTCTAGCTTTCTGCACGTATTCGCAGTTTGAAATTACGACTTTTTTATGCCCAAAATAAGCCAAGTACTGTAAGCGGCGTTTGGTCACATTTGTCCCAAAACCTCCCTGCAGTTTTCAAAATATCCCAAACATCCCAATTTTGAGGCCTGAGCCATATTTTGGAGCCAAATTCTGGCTCTATGCACGTATTCGTGGTTTGAAATTACAATATTTTATACCCAACATATGCCAAGTCCTGAAAGCGGCAGTCAGTCACATTTCGCACAAACTCCCCTTGCAGTTTTAAAAATATCCCAAACATCCTAATTTCGAGGCCTGAGCCATATTTTGGAGCCAAATTCTGGCTCTCTGCACGTATTCGCAGTTTGAAATTACGACTTTTTTATGCCCAAAATAAGCCAAGTACTGAAAACGGCGTTTGGTTACATTTGTCCCTACCCTCCCTGCAGTTTTCAAAATATCCCAAACATCACAATATCGAGGCCTGAGCCATATTTTGGAGCCAAATTATGGCTCTCTGCACAAATTCGCAGTTTGATATTACGATTTTTATACCCAACATATGCCAAGTACTGAAAGTGGCAGTGAGTCACATTTCGCACAAACTCCCCTGCAGTTTTCGAAATATCCCAAATATCCCAATTTCGAGGCCTGAGTCATATTTTGGAGCCAAATTCTGGCTCTCTGCACGTATTCGCAGTTTGAAATTGCGACTTTTTTATACCCAACATATGCCAAGTACTGAATGCAGCGTTTGGTCACATTTGTCCAAAACCTCCCTGCAGTTTTCAAAATATACCAAACATTCCAATTTCGAAGCCTTAGCCATATTTTGGAGCCAAATTCTGGCTCTATGCACGTATTCGTGGTTTGAAGTTACGATTTTTTATACCCAACATTTGCCAAGTCCTGAAAGCGGCAGAGAGTCACATTTCGCACAAACTCCCCTGCAATTTTCGAAATATCCCAAATATCCCAATTTCGAGGCTTGAGCAATATTTTGGAGCCAAATTCTGGCTCTCTGCACGTATTCGAAGTTTGAAATTACGAATTTTATACCCAACATATGCCAAGTACTGAAAGTGGCATTTGGTCTAATTTGTCCCAAACCTCCCTGCAGTTTTCAAAATATACCAAACATCCCAATTTCGAGGCCTGAGCCATATTTTGGAGCCAAATTCTGGCTCACTGCACTTATTCGCAGTTTGAAATTACGACTTTTTTACACCCAACATATGCAAAGTACTAAACGCGGCGTTTGGTCACATTTGTCCAAACCCCCCCCCCCCTGCAGTTTTCAAAATATCCCAAACATCCCAATTTCGAGGCCTGAGCCATATTTTGGAGCCAAATTCTGGTTCTATGCACTTATTCGCGGTTTGAAATTACGACATTTTATACCCAACATATGCCAAGTCCTGTAAGCGGCAGTGAGTCACATTTCGCACAAACTCCCCTGCAGTTATCGAAATATCCCAAATATCCCAATTTTGAGGCCTGAGCTATATTTTGAAGCCAAATTCTGGCTCTCTGCACGTATTCGAAGTTTGAAATTACGACTTTTTATACCGAACATATGCCAAGTACTGAAAGTGCCATTTGGTCACATTTATCCCAAACCTCCCTGCAGTTTTCAAGAGATCCCAAACATCCCAATATCGAGGCATGAGCCATATTTTGGAGCCAAATTCTGGCTCTCTGCACGTATTCGCAGTTTGAAATTACAACTTTTTTATACCCAACATATGCCAAGTACTGAAAGCGGCGTTTGGTCTCATTTGTCTCAATCCCCCCTGCAGTTTTCAAAATATTCCAAACATCCCAATTTCGAGGCCTGAGCCATATTTTGGAGCCAAATTCTGGCTCTCTGCACGTATTCGCAGTTTGAAATTACGACTTTTTTATACCCAACATATGCAAAGTACTGAACGCGGCGTTTGGTCACATTTGTCTCAATCCCCCCTGCAGTTTTCAAAATATTCCAAACATCCCTATTTCGTGGCCGGAGCCATAATTTGGAGCCAAATTCTGGCTCTCTGCACGTATTCGCAGTTTGAAATTACAACTTTTTTATACCCAACATATGCCAAGTACTGAAAGCGGCGTTTGGTCTCATTTGTCCCAAACCCCCCCTGCAGTTTTCAAAATATCCCAAACATCCCAATTTCGAGGCCTGAGCAATATTTTGTAGCCAAATTCTGGCTCTATGCACGTATTCGCGGTTTGAAATTACGACATTTTATACCCAACATATGCTAAGTCCTGAAAGTGGCAGTGAGTCACATTTCGCACAAACTCCCCTGCAGTTTTCGAAATATCCCAAATATCCCAATTTTGAGGCCTGATCTATATTTTGGAGCCAAATTCTAGCTTTCTGCACGTATTCGCAGTTTGAAATTACCACTTTTTTTTACCCAACATATGCCAAGTACTGAAAGCGGCGTTTGGTCACATTTGTCTCAATCCCCCGTGCAGTTTTCAAAATATCCCAAACATCCCAATTTCGAGGCCTAAGCCATATTTTGTAGCCAAATTCAGGCTCTCTGCACGTATTCGCAGTTTGAAATTACGACTTTTTTATGCCCAACATATGCCAAGTACTGAAAGCGGCGTTTTGTCACATTTGTCCCAAACCCCCCCTGCAGTTTTCAAAATATCTCAAACATCCCAATTTTGAGGTCTGAGCAATATTTTGGAGCCAAATTCTGGCACTATGTACGTATTCGCAGTTTGAAATTACAACTTTTTTATACCCAACATATGCCAAGTACTGAAAGCGGCGTTTGGTCACATTTGTCTCAATCCCCCCTGCAGTTTTCAAAATATTCCAAACATCCCAATTTCGTGGCCGGAGCCATAATTTGGAGCCAAATTCTGGCTCTCTGCACGTATTCGCAGTTTGAAATTACGACTTTTTTATACCCAACATATGCCAAGTACTGAAAGCGGTGTTTGGTTGCAATTGTCGCAAACCCCCCAGCAGTTTTCAAAATATCCCAAACATCACAATATTTATGCCTGAGCCATATTTTGGAGCCAAATTCTGGCTCATTGCACGTATTCGCAGTTCGATTATACGATTTTTATACCCAACATATGCCAAGTACTGAAAGCGGCAGTGAGTCACATTTTGCACAAACTCCCTTGCAGTTTTCGAAATATCCCAAACATCCCAATTTCGAGGCCTGAGCCATATTTTGGAGCCAAACTCTGGCTCTCTGCACGTATTTGCAGTTTGAAATTATGACTTTTTTATACCCAATATATGCCAAGTACTGAAAGCGGAGTTTGGTCACATTTGTCCCTAACCTCCCTGTAGTTTTCAAAATATCCCAAACATCACAATATCGAGGCCTGAGCCATATTTTGGAGCCAAATTATGGCTCTCTGCACAAATTCGCAGTTTGATATTACGATTTTTATACCCAACATATGCCAAGTACTGAAAGCGGAAGTGAGTCACATTTCGCACAAACTCCCCTGCAGTTTTCGAAATATCCCAAATATCCCAATTTCGAGGCCTGAGTCATATTTTGGAGCCAAATTCTGGCTCTCTGCACGTATTCGCAGTTTGAAATTACGACTTTTTTATACCCAACATATGCCAAGTACTGAACGCGGCGTTTGGTCACATTTGTCCAAAACCTTCCTGGAGTTTTCAAAATATACCAAACATCCCAATTTCGAAGCCTTAGCCATATTTTGGAGCCAAATTCTGGCTCTATGTACGTATTCGTGGTTTGAAGTTACGATTTTTTATACCCAACATATGCCAAGTCCTGAAAGCGGCAGAGAGTCACATTTCGCACAAACTCCGCTGCAATTTTCGAAATATCCCAAATATCCCAATTTCGAGGCTTGAGCAATATTTTGGAGCCAAATTCTGGCTCTCTGCACGTATTCGAAGTTTGAAATTACGACTTTTTATACCCAACATATGCCAAGTACTGAAAGTGGCATTTGGTCAAATTTGTCCCAATCCTCCCTGCAGTTTTCAAAATATACCAAACATCCCAATTTCGAGGCCTGAGCCATATTTTGGAGCCAAATTCTGCCTCTATGCACGTATTCGCGGTTTAAAATTACGATATAATATACCCAACATATGCTAAGTCCTGAAAGCGGCTGTGAGTCACATTTTGCACAAACTCCCCTGCAGTTTTCTAAATATCCCAAATATCCCAATTTCGAGGCCTGAACAATATTTTGGAGCCAAATTCTAGCTTTCTGCACGTATTCGCAGTTTGAAATTATGACTTTTTTATGCCCAACATATGCCAAGTACTGAAAGCGGCGTTTGGTCACATTTGTCTCAATCCCCTCTGCAGTTTTCAAAATATTCCAAACATCCCAATTTCTAGGCCTGAGCTATATTTTGGAGCCAAATTCTGGCTCTCTGCACGTATTCGCAGTTTGAAATTACGACTTTTTTATGCCCAACATATGCCAAGTACTGAAAGCGGCGTTTTGTCACATTTGTCCGAAACCTCCCCTGCAGTTTTCAAAATATCTCAAACATCCCAATTTTGAGGCCTGAGCAATATTTTGGAGCCAAATTCTGGCTCTATGCACGTATTCGCGGTTTGAAATTACGACATTTTATACCCAACATATGCCAAGTCCTGAAAGCGGCAGTGAGTCAAATTTCGCACAACCTCCCCTGCAGTTTTCGAAATATCCCAAATATTCCAATTTCGAGGCCTGAGCCATATTTTGGAGCCAAATTCTGGCTCTCTGCACGTATTCGCAGTTTGAAATTACGACTTTTTTATACCAAACATATGCCAAGTACTGAAAGTGCCATTTGGTCACATTTATCCCAAACCTCCCTGCAGTTTTCAAGAGATCCCAAACATCCCAATTTCGAGGCATGAGCCATATTTTGGAGCCAAATTCTGGCTCTCTACACGTATTCGCAGGTTGAAATTACGAATTTATATACCCAACATATGCCAAGTACTGAAAGCGGCATTTGGTCACATTTGTCCCAAACCTCCCTGCAGTTTTTAAAATATCCCAAACATCCCAATTTCGAGGCCTGAGCCATGTTTGGGAGCCAAATTCTGGCTTTATGCACGTATTCGCGGTTTGAAATTACGATATATTATACCCAACATATGCCAAGACCTGAAAGCGGCTGTAAGTCACATTTTGCACAAACTCACCTGCAGTTTTCCAAATATCCCAAATATCCCAATTTCGAGGCCTGAACAATATTTTGGAGCCAAATTCTAGCTTTCTGCACGTATTCGCAGTTTGAAATTACCACTTTTTTATACCCAACATATGCCAAGTACTGAAAGCGGCGTTTGGTCACATTTGTCTCAATCCCCCGTGCAGTTTTCAAAATATCCCAAACATCCCAATTTCGAGGCCTAAGCCATATTTTGTAGCAAAATTCAGGCTCTCTGCACGTATTCGCAGTTTGAAATTACGACTTTTTTATGCCCAACATATGCCAAGTACTGAAAGCGGCGTTTTGTCACATTTGTCCCAAACCCCCCCTGCAGTTTTCAAAATATCTCAAACATCCCAATTTTGAGGTCTAAGCAATATTTTGGAGCCAAATTCTGGCTCTATGCACGTATTCGCAGTTTGAAATTACAACTTTTTTATACCCAACATATGCCAAGTACTGAAAGCGGCGTTTGGTCACATTTGTCTCAATCCCCCCTGCAGTTTTCAAAATATTCCAAACATCCCAATTTCGAGGCCGGAGCCATAATTTGGAGCCAAATTCTGGCTCTCTGCACGTATTCGCAGTTTGAAATTACGACTTTTTATACCGAACATATGCCAAGTACTGAAAGTGCCATTTGGTCACATTTATCCCAAACCTCCCTGCAGTTTTCAAGAGATCCCAAACATCCCAATATCGAGGCATGAGCCATATTTTGAAGCCAAATTCTGGCTCTCTGCACGTATTCGCAGTTTGAAATTACAACTTTTTTATACCCAACATATGCCAAGTACTGAAAGCGGCGTTTGGTCTCATTTGTCTCAATCCCCCCTGCAGTTTTCAAAATATTCCAAACATCCCAATTTCGAGGCCTGAGCCATATTTTGGAGCCAAATTCTGGCTCTCTGCACGTATTCGCAGTTTGAAATTACAACTTTTTTATACCCAATATATGCCAAGTACTGAACGCGGCGTTTGGTCACATTTGTCCCAAACCCCCCCTGCAGTTTTCAAAATATCCCAAACATCCCAATTTCGAGGCCTGAGCAATATTTTGTAGCCAAATTCTGGCTCTATGCACGTATTCGCGGTTTGAAATTACGACATTTTATACCCAACATATGCTAAGTCCTGAAAGTGGCAGTGAGTCACATTTCGCACAAACTCCCCTGCAGTTTTCGAAATATCCCAAATATCCCAATTTTGAGGCCTGATCTATATTTTGGAGCCAAATTCTAGCTTTCTGCACGTATTCGCAGTTTGAAATTACCACTTTTTTTTACCCAACATATGCCAAGTACTGAAAGCGGCGTTTGGTCACATTTGTCTCAATCCCCCGTGCAGTTTTCAAAATATCCCAAACATCCCAATTTCGAGGCCTAAGCCATATTTTGTAGCAAAATTCAGGCTCTCTGCACGTATTCGCAGTTTGAAATTACGACTTTTTTATGCCCAACATATGCCAAGTACTGAAAGCGGCGTTTTGTCACATTTGTCCCAAACCCCCCCTGCAGTTTTCAAAATATCTCAAACATCCCAATTTTGAGGTCTGAGCAATATTTTGGAGCCAAATTCTGGCACTATGTACGTATTCGCAGTTTGAAATTACAACTTTTTTATACCCAACATATGCCAAGTACTGAAAGCGGCGTTTGGTCACATTTGTCTCAATCCCCCCTGCAGTTTTCAAAATATTCCAAACATCCCAATTTCGTGGCCGGAGCCATAATTTGGAGCCAAATTCTGGCTCTCTGCACGTATTCGCAGTTTGAAATTACGACTTTTTTATACCCAACATATGCCAAGTACTGAAAGCGGTGTTTGGTTGCAATTGTCGCAAACCCCCCAGCAGTTTTCAAAATATCCCAAACATCACAATATTTATGCCTGAGCCATATTTTGGAGCCAAATTCTGGCTCATTGCACGTATTCGCAGTTCGATTATACGATTTTTATACCCAACATATGCCAAGTACTGAAAGCGGCAGTGAGTCACATTTTGCACAAACTCCCTTGCAGTTTTCGAAATATCCCAAACATCCCAATTTCGAGGCCTGAGCCATATTTTGGAGCCAAACTCTGGCTCTCTGCACGTATTTGCAGTTTGAAATTATGACTTTTTTATACCCAATATATGCCAAGTACTGAAAGCGGAGTTTGGTCACATTTGTCCCTAACCTCCCTGTAGTTTTCAAAATATCCCAAACATCACAATATCGAGGCCTGAGCCATATTTTGGAGCCAAATTATGGCTCTCTGCACAAATTCGCAGTTTGATATTACGATTTTTATACCCAACATATGCCAAGTACTGAAAGCGGAAGTGAGTCACATTTCGCACAAACTCCCCTGCAGTTTTCGAAATATCCCAAATATCCCAATTTCGAGGCCTGAGTCATATTTTGGAGCCAAATTCTGGCTCTCTGCACGTATTCGCAGTTTGAAATTACGACTTTTTTATACCCAACATATGCCAAGTACTGAACGCGGCGTTTGGTCACATTTGTCCAAAACCTTCCTGGAGTTTTCAAAATATACCAAACATCCCAATTTCGAAGCCTTAGCCATATTTTGGAGCCAAATTCTGGCTCTATGTACGTATTCGTGGTTTGAAGTTACGATTTTTTATACCCAACATATGCCAAGTCCTGAAAGCGGCAGAGAGTCACATTTCGCACAAACTCCGCTGCAATTTTCGAAATATCCCAAATATCCCAATTTCGAGGCTTGAGCAATATTTTGGAGCCAAATTCTGGCTCTCTGCACGTATTCGAAGTTTGAAATTACGACTTTTTATACCCAACATATGCCAAGTACTGATAGTGGCATTTGGTCAAATTTGTCCCAATCCTCCCTGCAGTTTTCAAAATATACCAAACATCCCAATTTCGAGGCCTGAGCCATATTTTGGAGCCAAATTCTGCCTCTATGCACGTATTCGCGGTTTAAAATTACGATATATTATACCCAACATATGCTAAGTCCTGAAAGCGGCTGTGAGTCACATTTTGCACAAACTCCCCTGCAGTTTTCTAAATATCCCAAATATCCCAATTTCGAGGCCTGAACAATATTTTGGAGCCAAATTCTAGCTTTCTGCACGTATTCGCAGTTTGAAATTACGACTTTTTTATGCCCAACATATGCCAAGTACTGAAAGCGGCGTTTGGTCACATTTGTCTCAATCCCCTCTGCAGTTTTCAAAATATTCCAAACATCCCAATTTCTAGGCCTGAGCCATATTTTGGAGCCAAATTCTGGCTCTCTGCACGTATTCGCAGTTTGAAATTACGACTTTTTTATGCCCAACATATGCCAAGTACTGAAAGCGGCGTTTTGTCACATTTGTCCGAAACCTCCCCTGCAGTTTTCAAAATATCTCAAACATCCCAATTTTGAGGCCTGAGCAATATTTTGGAGCCAAATTCTGGCTCTATGCACGTATTCGCGGTTTGAAATTACGACATTTTATACCCAACATATGCCAAGTCCTGAAAGCGGCAGTGAGTCAAATTTCGCACAACCTCCCCTGCAGTTTTCGAAATATCCCAAATATCCCAATTTCGAGGCCTGAGCCATATTTTGGAGCCAAATTCTGGCTCTCTGCACGTATTCGCAGTTTGAAATTACGACTTTTTTATACCAAACATATGCCAAGTACTGAAAGTGCCATTTGGTCACATTTATCCCAAACCTCCCTGCAGTTTTCAAGAGATCCCAAACATCCCAATTTCGAGGCATGAGCCATATTTTGGAGCCAAATTCTGGCTCTCTACACGTATTCGCAGGTTGAAATTACGAATTTATATACCCAACATATGCCAAGTACTGAAAGCGGCATTTGGTCACATTTGTCCCAAACCTCCCTGCAGTTTTTAAAATATCCCAAACATCCCAATTTCGAGGCCTGAGCCATGTTTGGGAGCCAAATTCTGGCTTTATGCACGTATTCGCGGTTTGAAATTACGATATATTATACCCAACATATGCCAAGACCTGAAAGCGGCTGTAAGTCACATTTTGCACAAACTCACCTGCAGTTTTCCAAATATCCCAAATATCCCAATTTCGAGGCCTGAACAATATTTTGGAGCCAAATTCTAGCTTTCTGCACGTATTCGCAGTTTGAAATTACCACTTTTTTATACCCAACATATGCCAAGTACTGAAAGCGGCGTTTGGTCTCATTTGTCTCAATCCCCCCTGCAGTTTTCAAAATATTCCAAACATCCCAATTTCGAGGCCTGAGCCATATTTTGGAGCCAAATTCTGGCTCTCTGCACGTATTCGCAGTTTGAAATTACAACTTTTTTATACCCAATATATGCCAAGTACTGAACGCGGCGTTTGGTCACATTTGTCCCAAACCCCCCCTGCAGTTTTCAAAATATCCCAAACATCCCAATTTCGAGGCCTGAGCAATATTTTGTAGCCAAATTCTGGCTCTATGCACGTATTCGCGGTTTGAAATTACGACATTTTATACCCAACATATGCTAAGTCCTGAAAGTGGCAGTGAGTCACATTTCGCACAAACTCCCCTGCAGTTTTCGAAATATCCCAAATATCCCAATTTTGAGGCCTGATCTATATTTTGGAGCCAAATTCTAGCTTTCTGCACGTATTCGCAGTTTGAAATTACCACTTTTTTTTACCCAACATATGCCAAGTACTGAAAGCGGCGTTTGGTCACATTTGTCTCAATCCCCCGTGCAGTTTTCAAAATATCCCAAACATCCCAATTTCGAGGCCTAAGCCATATTTTGTAGCAAAATTCAGGCTCTCTGCACGTATTCGCAGTTTGAAATTACGACTTTTTTATGCCCAACATATGCCAAGTACTGAAAGCGGCGTTTTGTCACATTTGTCCCAAACCCCCCCTGCAGTTTTCAAAATATCTCAAACATCCCAATTTTGAGGTCTGAGCAATATTTTGGAGCCAAATTCTGGCACTATGTACGTATTCGCAGTTTGAAATTACAACTTTTTTATACCCAACATATGCCAAGTACTGAAAGCGGCGTTTGGTCACATTTGTCTCAATCCCCCCTGCAGTTTTCAAAATATTCCAAACATCCCAATTTCGTGGCCGGAGCCATAATTTGGAGCCAAATTCTGGCTCTCTGCACGTATTCGCAGTTTGAAATTACGACTTTTTTATACCCAACATATGCCAAGTACTGAAAGCGGTGTTTGGTTGCAATTGTCGCAAACCCCCCAGCAGTTTTCAAAATATCCCAAACATCACAATATTTATGCCTGAGCCATATTTTGGAGCCAAATTCTGGCTCATTGCACGTATTCGCAGTTCGATTATACGATTTTTATACCCAACATATGCCAAGTACTGAAAGCGGCAGTGAGTCACATTTTGCACAAACTCCCTTGCAGTTTTCGAAATATCCCAAACATCCCAATTTCGAGGCCTGAGCCATATTTTGGAGCCAAACTCTGGCTCTCTGCACGTATTTGCAGTTTGAAATTATGACTTTTTTATACCCAATATATGCCAAGTACTGAAAGCGGAGTTTGGTCACATTTGTCCCTAACCTCCCTGTAGTTTTCAAAATATCCCAAACATCACAATATCGAGGCCTGAGCCATATTTTGGAGCCAAATTATGGCTCTCTGCACAAATTCGCAGTTTGATATTACGATTTTTATACCCAACATATGCCAAGTACTGAAAGCGGAAGTGAGTCACATTTCGCACAAACTCCCCTGCAGTTTTCGAAATATCCCAAATATCCCAATTTCGAGGCCTGAGTCATATTTTGGAGCCAAATTCTGGCTCTCTGCACGTATTCGCAGTTTGAAATTACGACTTTTTTATACCCAACATATGCCAAGTACTGAACGCGGCGTTTGGTCACATTTGTCCAAAACCTTCCTGGAGTTTTCAAAATATACCAAACATCCCAATTTCGAAGCCTTAGCCATATTTTGGAGCCAAATTCTGGCTCTATGTACGTATTCGTGGTTTGAAGTTACGATTTTTTATACCCAACATATGCCAAGTCCTGAAAGCGGCAGAGAGTCACATTTCGCACAAACTCCGCTGCAATTTTCGAAATATCCCAAATATCCCAATTTCGAGGCTTGAGCAATATTTTGGAGCCAAATTCTGGCTCTCTGCACGTATTCGAAGTTTGAAATTACGACTTTTTATACCCAACATATGCCAAGTACTGATAGTGGCATTTGGTCAAATTTGTCCCAATCCTCCCTGCAGTTTTCAAAATATACCAAACATCCCAATTTCGAGGCCTGAGCCATATTTTGGAGCCAAATTCTGCCTCTATGCACGTATTCGCGGTTTAAAATTACGATATATTATACCCAACATATGCTAAGTCCTGAAAGCGGCTGTGAGTCACATTTTGCACAAACTCCCCTGCAGTTTTCTAAATATCCCAAATATCCCAATTTCGAGGCCTGAACAATATTTTGGAGCCAAATTCTAGCTTTCTGCACGTATTCGCAGTTTGAAATTACGACTTTTTTATGCCCAACATATGCCAAGTACTGAAAGCGGCGTTTGGTCACATTTGTCTCAATCCCCTCTGCAGTTTTCAAAATATTCCAAACATCCCAATTTCTAGGCCTGAGCCATATTTTGGAGCCAAATTCTGGCTCTCTGCACGTATTCGCAGTTTGAAATTACGACTTTTTTATGCCCAACATATGCCAAGTACTGAAAGCGGCGTTTTGTCACATTTGTCCGAAACCTCCCCTGCAGTTTTCAAAATATCTCAAACATCCCAATTTTGAGGCCTGAGCAATATTTTGGAGCCAAATTCTGGCTCTATGCACGTATTCGCGGTTTGAAATTACGACATTTTATACCCAACATATGCCAAGTCCTGAAAGCGGCAGTGAGTCAAATTTCGCACAACCTCCCCTGCAGTTTTCGAAATATCCCAAATATCCCAATTTCGAGGCCTGAGCCATATTTTGGAGCCAAATTCTGGCTCTCTGCACGTATTCGCAGTTTGAAATTACGACTTTTTTATACCAAACATATGCCAAGTACTGAAAGTGCCATTTGGTCACATTTATCCCAAACCTCCCTGCAGTTTTCAAGAGATCCCAAACATCCCAATTTCGAGGCATGAGCCATATTTTGGAGCCAAATTCTGGCTCTCTACACGTATTCGCAGGTTGAAATTACGAATTTATATACCCAACATATGCCAAGTACTGAAAGCGGCATTTGGTCACATTTGTCCCAAACCTCCCTGCAGTTTTTAAAATATCCCAAACATCCCAATTTCGAGGCCTGAGCCATGTTTGGGAGCCAAATTCTGGCTTTATGCACGTATTCGCGGTTTGAAATTACGATATATTATACCCAACATATGCCAAGACCTGAAAGCGGCTGTAAGTCACATTTTGCACAAACTCACCTGCAGTTTTCCAAATATCCCAAATATCCCAATTTCGAGGCCTGAACAATATTTTGGAGCCAAATTCTAGCTTTCTGCACGTATTCGCAGTTTGAAATTACCACTTTTTTATACCCAACATATGCCAAGTACTGAAAGCGGCGTTTGGTCACATTTGTCTCAATCCCCCGTGCAGTTTTCAAAATATCCCAAACATCCCAATTTCGAGGCCTAAGCCATATTTTGTAGCAAAATTCAGGCTCTCTGCACGTATTCGCAGTTTGAAATTACGACTTTTTTATGCCCAACATATGCCAAGTACTGAAAGCGGCGTTTTGTCACATTTGTCCCAAACCCCCCCTGCAGTTTTCAAAATATCTCAAACATCCCAATTTTGAGGTCTAAGCAATATTTTGGAGCCAAATTCTGGCTCTATGCACGTATTCGCAGTTTGAAATTACAACTTTTTTATACCCAACATATGCCAAGTACTGAAAGCGGCGTTTGGTCACATTTGTCTCAATCCCCCCTGCAGTTTTCAAAATATTCCAAACATCCCAATTTCGAGGCCGGAGCCATAATTTGGAGCCAAATTCTGGCTCTCTGCACGTATTCGCAGTTTGAAATTACGACTTTTTTATACCCAACATATGCCAAGTACTGAAAGCGGTGTTTGGTTGCAATTGTCGCAAACCCCCCAGCAGTTTTCAAAATATCCCAAACATCACAATATTTATGCCTGAGCCATATTTTGGAGCCAAATTCTGGCTCATTGCACGTATTCGCAGTTCGATATTACGATTTTTATACCCAACATATGCCAAGTACTGAAAGCGGCAGTGAGTCACATTTTGCACAAACTCCCTTGCAGTTTTCGAAATATCCCAAACATCCCAATTTCGAGGCCTGAGCCATATTTTGGAGCCAAACTCTGGCTCTCTGCACGTATTTGCAGTTTGAAATTATGACTTTTTTATACCCAATATATGCCAAGTACTGAAAGCGGAGTTTGGTCACATTTGTCCCTAACCTCCCTGCAGTTTTCAAAATATCCCAAACATCACAATATCGAGGCCTGAGCCATATTTTGGAGCCAAATTATGGCTCTCTGCACAAATTCGCAGTTTGATATTACGATTTTTATACCCAACATATGCCAAGTACTGAAAGCGGAAGTGAGTCACATTTCGCACAAACTCCCCTGCAGTTTTCGAAATATCCCAAATATCCCAATTTCGAGGCCTGAGTCATATTTTGGAGCCAAATTCTGGCTCTCTGCACGTATTCGCAGTTTGAAATTTCGACTTTTTTATACCCAACATATGCCAAGTACTGAACGCGGCGTTTGGTCACATTTGTCCAAAACCTTCCTGGAGTTTTCAAAATATACCAAACATCCCAATTTCGAAGCCTTAGCCATATTTTGGAGCCAAATTCTGGCTCTATGTACGTATTCGTGGTTTGAAGTTACGATTTTTTATACCCAACATATGCCAAGTCCTGAAAGCGGCAGAGAGTCACATTTCGCACAAACTCCGCTGCAATTTTCGAAATATCCCAAATTTCCCAATTTCGAGGCTTGAGCAATATTTTGGAGCCAAATTCTGGCTCTCTGCACGTATTCGAAGTTTGAAATTACGACTTTTTATACCCAACATATGCCAAGTACTGAAAGTGGCATTTGGTCAAATTTGTCCCAAACCTCCCTGCAGTTTTCAAAATATACCAAACATCCCAATTTCGAGGCCTGAGCCATATTCTGGAGCCAAATTCTGGCTCTCTGCACTTATTCGCAGTTTGAAATTACGACTTTTTTACACCCAACATATGCAAAGTACTAAACGCGGCGTTTGGTCACATTTGTCCAAACCCCCCCCCCCTGCAGTTTTCAAAATATCCCAAACATCCCAATTTCGAGGCCTGAGCCATATTTTGGAGCCAAATTCTGGCTCTATGCACTTATTCGCGGTTTGAAATTACGACATTTTATACCCAACATATGCCAAGTCCTGTAAGCGGCAGTGAGTCACATTTCGCACAAACTCCCCTGCAGTTATCGAAATATCCCAAATATCCCAATTTTGAGGCCTGAGCTATATTTTGAAGCCAAATTCTGGCTCTCTGCACGTATTCGAAGTTTGAAATTACGACTTTTTATACCCAACATATGCCAAGTACTGAAAGTGCCATTTGGTCACATTTATCCCAAACCTCCCTGCAGTTTTCAAGAGATCCCAAACATCCCAATATCGAGGCATGAGTAATATTTTGGAGCCAAATTCTGGCTCTCTGCACGTATTCGCAGTTTGAAATTACAACTTTTTTATACCCAACATATGCCAAGTACTGAAAGCGGCGTTTGGTCTCATTTGTCTCAATCCCCCCTGCAGTTTTCAAAATATTCCAAACATCCCAATTTCGAGGCCTGAGCCATATTTTGGAGCCAAATTCTGGCTCTCTGCACGTATTCGCAGTTTGAAATTACAACTTTTTTAAACCCAATATATGCCAAGTACTGAAAGCGGAGTTTGGTCACATTTGTCACAAATCCCCCCTGTAGTTTTAAAAGTATCCCAAACATCCCAATTTCGAGGCCTGAGCCATATTTTGGAGCCAAATTTTGGCTCTTTGCACGTATTCGCAGTTTGAAATTACGACTTTTTTATACCCAACATATGCAAAGTACTGAACGCGGCGTTTGGTCACATTTGTCCCAAACCCCCCCCTGCAGTTTTCAAAATATCCCAAACGTCCCAATTTCGAGGCCTGAGCAATATTTTGTAGCCAAATTCTGACTCTATGCACGTATTCGCGGTTTGAAATTACGACATTTTATACCCAACATATGCCAAGTCCTGAAAGCGGCAGTGAGTCACATTTCGCACAAACTCCCCTGCAGTTTTCGAAATATCCCAAATATCCCAATTTTGAGGCCTGATCTATATTTTGGAGCTAAATTCTAGCTTTCTGCACGTATTCGCAGTTTGAAATTACCACTTTTTTTTACCCAACATATGCCAAGTACTGAAAGCGGTGTTTGGTCACATTTGTCTCAATCCCCCGTGCAGTTTTCAAAATATCCCAAACATCCCAATTTCGAGGCCTAAGCCATATTTTGTAGCCAAATTCAGGCTCTCTGCACGTATTCGCAGTTTGAAATTACGACTTTTTTATGCCCAACATATGCCAAGTACTGAAAGCGGCGTTTTGTCACATTTGTCCCAAACCCCCCCTGCAGTTTTCAAAATATCTCAAACATCCCAATTTTGAGGTCTGAGCAATATTTTGGAGCCAAATTCTGGCACTATGTACGTATTCGCAGTTTGAAATTACAACTTTTTTATACCCAACATATGCCAAGTACTGAAAGCGGCGTTTGGTCACATTTGTCTCAATCCCCCCTGCAGTTTTCAAAATATTCCAAACATCCCAATTTCGAGGCCGGAGCCATAATTTGGAGCCAAATTCTGGCTCTCTGCACGTATTCGCAGTTTGAAATTACGACTTTTTTATACCCAACATATGCCAAGTACTGAAAGCGGTGTTTGGTTGCAATTGTCGCAAACCCCCCAGCAGTTTTCAAAATATCCCAAACATCACAATATTTATGCCTGAGCCATATTTTGGAGCCAAATTATGGCTCTCTGCACAAATTCGCAGTTTGATATTACGATTTTTATACCCAACATATGCCAAGTACTGAAAGCGGCGTTTTGTCACATTTGTCCCAAACCCCCCCTGCAGTTTTCGAAATATCCCAAATATCCCAATTTCGAGGCCTAAGCCATATTTTGTAGCCAAATTCAGGCTCTCTGCACGTATTCGCAGTTTGAAATTACGACTTTTTTATGCCCAACATATGCCAAGTACTGAAAGCGGCGTTTTGTCACATTTGTCCCAAACCCCCCCTGCAGTTTTCGAAATATCCCAAATATCCCAATTTTGAGGCCTGAGTCATATTTTGGAGCCAAATTCTGGCTCTCTGCACGTATTCGCAGTTTGAAATTACGACTTTTTTATACCCAACATATGCCAAGTACTGAACGCGGCGTTTGGTCACATTTGTCCAAAATTTTCCTGGAGTTTTCAAAATATACCAAACATCCCAATTTCGAAGCCTTAGCCATATTTTGGAGCCAAATTCTGGCTCTATGTACGTATTCGTAGTTTGAAGTTACGATTTTTTATACCCAACATATGTCAAGTCCTGAAAGCGGCAGAGAGTCACATTTCGCACAAACTCCGCTGCAATTTTCGAAATATCCCAAATATCCCAATTTCGAGGCTTGAGCAATATTTTGGAGCCAAATTCTGGCTCTCTGCACGTATTCGAAGTTTGAAATTACGACTTTTTATACCCAACATATGCCAAGTACTGAAAGTGGCATTTGGTCAAATTTGTCCCAAACCTCCCTGCAGTTTTCAAAATATACCAAACATCCCAATTTCGAGGCATGAGCCATATTTTGGAGCCAAAATCTGGCTCTCTGCACTTATTCGCATTTTGAAATTACGACTTTTTTATACCCAACATATGCCAAGTACTGAACGCGGCGTTTGGTCACATTTGTCCAAAACCCCCTATGCAGTTTTCAAAATATCCCAAACATCCCAATTTCGAGGCCTGAGCCATATTTTGGAGCCAAATTCTGCCTCTATGCACGTATTCGCGGTTTAAAATTACGATATATTATACCCAACATATGCTAAGTCCAGAAAGCGGCTGTGAGTCACATTTTGCACAAACTCCCCTGCAGTTTTCTAAATATCCCAAATATCCCAATTTCGAGGCCTGAACAATATTTTGGAGCCAAATTCTAGCTTTCTGCACGTATTCGTTGTTTGAAATTACGACTTTTTTATGCCCAACATATGCCAAGTACTGAAAGCGGCGTTTGGTCACATTTGTCTCAATCCCCTACGCAGTTTTCAAAATATTCCAAACATCCCAATTTCTAGGCCTGAGCAATATTTTTGAGCCAAATTCTGGCTCTATGCACGTATTCGCGGTTTGAAATTACGACATTTTATACCCAACATATGCCAAGTCCTGAAAGCGGCAGTGAGTCACATTTCGCACAAACCCCCCTTGCAGTTTTAAAAATATCCCAAACATCCCAATTTCGAGGCCTGAGCCATATTTTGGAGCCAAATTCTGGCTCTAGGCACGTATTCGCGGTTTGAAATTACGACATTTTATACCCAACATATGCAAAGTCTTGATAGCCGAAGTGAGTCAAATTTCGCAAAACCTCCCCTGCAGTTTTCGAAATATCCCAAATATCCCAATTTCGAGGCCTGAGCCATATTTTGGAGCCAAATTCTGGCTCTCTGCACTTATTCGCAGTTTGAAATTACGACTTTTTTACACCCAACATATGCAAAGTACTAAACGCGGCGTTTGGTCACATTTGTCCAAACCCCCCCCCCCCCTGCAGTTTTCAAAATATCCCAAACATCCCAATTTCGAGGCCTGAGCCATATTTTGGAGCCAAATTCTGGCTCTATGCACGTATTCGCGGTTTGAAATTGCGACATTTTATACCCAACATATGCCAAGTCCTGTAAGCGGCAGTGAGTCACATTTCGCACAAACTCCCCTGCAGTTATCGAAATATCCCAAATATCCCAATTTTGAGGCCTGAGCTATATTTTGAAGCCAAATTCTGGCTCTCTGCATGTATTCGAAGTTTGAAATTACGACTTTTTATACCCAACATATGCCAAGTACTGAAAGTGCCATTTGGTCACATTTATCCCAAACCTCCCAGCAGTTTTCAAGAGATCCCAAACATCCCAATATCGAGGCATGAGCCATATTTTGGAGCTAAATTCTAGCTCTCTACACGTATTCACATTTTGAAATTACGACTTTTTTATGCCCAATATCTGCCAAGTACTGAAAGTGGCGTTTGGTCACATTTTTCCACAACCCCCCTTGCAGTTTTCAAAATATTTCAAACATCACAATATCGAGGCCTGAGCCATATTTTGGAGCCAAATACTGGCTCTCTGCACGTATTCGCAGTTTGATATTACGATTTTTATACCCAACATATGCCAAGTACTGAAAGCGGCAGTGAGTCACATTTTGCACAAACTCCCCTGCAGTTTTCGAAATATCCCAAACATCCCAATTTCGAGGCCTGTAAAAAAATATTTTGGAGCCAAATTCTGGCTCTATGCACGTATTCGCAGTTTGAAATTACGACATTTTATACCCAACATATGCCAAGTCCTGAAAGCGGCAGTGAGTCACATTTCGCACAAACTTATCTGCAGCTTTCAAAATAACCCAAATATCCCAATTTTGAGGCCTGAGCTATATTTTGGAGCCAAATTCTGGCTCTCTGCACGTATTCGCAGTTTGAAATTACCACTTTTTTATACCCAACATATGTTAAGACCTAAAAGCAGCTGTGTGTGTGACATTTTGCACAAACTCCCCTACAGTTTTCAAAATATCCCAAATAACCAAATTTCGAAGCCTGAGCCATATTTTCAAGCCAAATTCAGGCTCTCTGCACGTATTCGCAGTTTGAAATTACGAATTTCATACCCAATATATGCCAAGTACTGAAAGCGGCGTTTGGTCACATTTGTCCCAAACCCCCCTTCAGTTTTCAAAATATCCCAAACCTCCCAATTTTTAGGCCTGAGCCATATTTAGGAGCCAAATTCTGGCTCTATGCACGTATTCGCAGTTTGAAAATACGACTTTTTATTCCCAACATATGCCAATTCCTGAAAGCGGCAGTGAGTGATATTTTGCACAAACTCCCCTGCAGCTTTCGAAATATCCCAAATATCCCAATTTCGAGGCCTGAGCCATATTTTGGAGCCAAATTCTGCCTCTCTGCACGTATTCGCAGTATGAAATTACGACTTTTTATACCCAATATATGCGAAGTACTCAGAGCGGCTTTTGGTCACATTTGGCCAAACCTCATTGCAGTTTTCAAAATATCCCAAACATCCCAATTTCGAGGCCTGAGCCATATTTTGGAGCCAAATTCTGGCTCTCTGCACTTATTCGCAGTTTGAAATTACGACTTTTTTACACCCAACATATGCAAAGTACTAAACGCGGCGTTTGGTCACATTTGTCCAAACCCCCCCCCCCCCTGCAGTTTTCAAAATATCCCAAACATCCCAATTTCGAGGCCTGAGCCATATTTTGGAGCCAAATTCTGGCTCTATGCACTTATTCGCGGTTTGAAATTACGACATTTTATACCCAACATATGCCAAGTCCTGTAAGCGGCAGTGAGTCACATTTCGCACAAACTCCCCTGCAGTTATCGAAATATCCCAAATATCCCAATTTTGAGGCCTGAGCTATATTTTGAAGCCAAATTCTGGCTCTCTGCACGTATTCGAAGTTTGAAATTACGACTTTTTATACCCAACATATGCCAAGTACTGAAAGTGCCATTTGGTCACATTTATCCCAAACCTCCCTGCAGTTTTCAAGAGATCCCAAACATCCCAATATCGAGGCATGAGCCATATTTTGGAGCCAAATTCTGGCTCTCTGCACGTATTCGCAGTTTGAAATTACAACTTTTTTATACCCAACATATGCCAAGTACTGAAAGCGGCGTTTGGTCTCATTTGTCTCAATCCCCCCTGCAGTTTTCAAAATATTCCAAACATCCCAATTTCGAGGCCTGAGCCATATTTTGGAGCCAAATTCTAGCTCTCTACACGTATTCACATTTTGAAATTACGACTTTTTTATGCCCAATATCTGCCAAGTACTGAAAGTGGCGTTTGGTCACATTTTTCCACAACCCCCCTTGCAGTTTTCAAAATATTTCAAACATCACAATATCGAGGCCTGAGCCATATTTTGGAGCCAAATACTGGCTCTCTGCACGTATTCGCAGTTTGATATTACGATTTTTATACCCAACATATGCCAAGTACTGAAAGCGGCAGTGAGTCACATTTTGCACAAACTCCCCTGCAGTTTTCGAAACATCCCAAACATCCCAATTTCGAGGCCTGTGAAAAAATATTTTGGAGCCAAATTCTGGCTCTATGCACGTATTCGCAGTTTGAAATTACGACATTTTATACCCAACATATGCCAAGTCCTGAAAGCGGCAGTGAGTCACATTTCGCACAAACTTATCTGCAGCTTTCAAAATAACCCAAATATCCCAATTTTGAGGCCTGAGCTATATTTTGGAGCCAAATTCTGGCTCTCTGCACGTATTCGCAGTTTGAAATTACCACTTTTTTATACCCAACATATGTTAAGACCTAAAAGCAGCTGTGTGTGTGACATTTTGCACAAACTCCCCTACAGTTTTCAAAATATCCCAAATAACCAAATTTCGAAGCCTGAGCCATATTTTCAAGCCAAATTCAGGCTCTCTGCACGTATTCGCAGTTTGAAATTACGAATTTCATACCCAATATATGCCAAGTACTGAAAGCGGCGTTTGGTCACATTTGTCCCAAACCCCCCTTCAGTTTTCAAAATATCCCAAACCTCCCAATTTCTAGGCCTGAGCCATATTTAGGAGCCAAATTCTGGCTCTATGCACGTATTCGCAGTTTGAAAATACGACTTTTTATTCCCAACATATGCCAATTCCTGAAAGCGGCAGTGAGTGATATTTTGCACAAACTCCCCTGCAGCTTTCGAAATATCCCAAATATCCCAATTTCGAGGCCTGAGCCATATTTTGGAGCCAAATTCTGCCTCTCTGAAAATATTCGCAGTATGAAATTACGACTTTTTATACCCAATATATGCGAAGTACTCAGAGCGGCTTTTGGTCACATTTGGCCAAACCTCACTGCAGTTTTCAAAATATCCCAAACATCCCAATTTCGAGGCCTGAGCTATATTTTGGAGCAAAATTCAGGCTCTTTGCACGTATTCGCAGTATGAATTTACGACTTTTTATACCCAACATATGCCAAGTACTGAAAGCGGCGTTTGGTCATATTTATCCCAAACTCCCCTGCAGTTTTCAAAATATCCCAAACATCACAATTTCGAGGCCTGAGTCATATTTTGGAGCCAAATTCTGGCTCTCTGCACGTATTCGCAGTTTGAAATTGCGACTTAATATACCCAACATATGCCAAGTACTGAAAGCGGCAATGAGTCACATTTTGCACAAACTCCCCTGCGGTTTTCGAAATATCCCAAATATTCCAATTTCGAATCCTGAGCCACATTTTCGAGCCAAATTATGGCTCTCTGCAAGTATTCGTTGTTTGAAATTACGACTTTTTTTTATACCCAACATATGGCAAGTACTAAAAGCGGCGTTTGGTCACATTTGTCCCAATCCTCCTAGCAATTTCAAAATATCCCAAACATCCCAATTTCGAGACATGAGCCATATTTTGGAGCCAAATTCTGGCTCTCTGCATGTATTCGCAGCTTGAAATTACGAATTTTTTATACCCAACATATGCCAAGTACTGAAAGCGGCGTTTGGTCATATTTGTCCCAAACTCCCCTGCAGTTTTCAAAATATCCCAAACTTCCCAATTTCCAGGCCTGAATCATATTTTGGAGCCAAATTCAGGCTCTCTGCACGTATTCGCAGTTTGAAAATACGACTTTTTATACTCAACATACGCCAATTACTGAATTGGCGTTTGGTCATATATGTCCCAAACTCCCCTGCAGTTTTCAAAATATCCCAAACTTCCCAATTTCGAGGCCTCAGTCATATTTTGGAGCCAAATTCTGGCTCTCTGCACGTATTCGCAGTTTGAAATTACGACTTTTTATACCCAACATATGTTAAGACCTGAAAGCGGCAGTGTGTGACATTTTTCACAAACTCCCATACAGTTTTCAAAATATCCCAAATATCCAAATTTCAAGGCCTGAGCCAAATTTTGGAGCCAAATTCAGGCTCTCTGCACGTATTCACAGTTTGAAATTACGACTTTTCATACCCAATATATGCCAAGTACTGAAAGCGGCGTTTGGTCACATTTGTCCCAAACCCCCCCTGCAGTTTTCAAAATATCCCAAACATCCCAGTTTCGAGGCCTGATCCATATTTTGGAGCCAAATTCTGGCTCTCTGCACGTATTCGCAGTATGAAATTGCGACTTATTATACCCAACATATGCCAAGTACTGAAAGCGGCATTGAGTCACATTTTGCACAAAATCCCCTGCAGTTTGCGAAATATCCCAAATATTCCAACTTCGAGGCCTGAGCAATATTTTCGAGCCAAATTCTGGCTCTCTGCACGTATTCGTTGTTTGAAATTACGACTATTTTTATACCCAACATATGGCAAGTACTAAAGGCGGCGTTTGGTCACATTTGCCCCAATCCCCCCAGCAATTTTCAAAATATCCCAAACATCCCAATTTCGAGGCATGAGCCATATTTTGGAGCCAAATTCTGGCTCTCTGCACGTATTCGCAGTTTGAAATTACGACTTTTTTATACCCAACATATGCCAAGTACTGAAAGCGGCGTTTGGTCATATTTGTCCCAAACTCCCCTGCAGTTTTAAAAATATCCCAAACTTTCCAATTTCCAGGCCTGAGTCATATTTTGGAGCCAAATTCAGGCTCTCTGCACGTATTCGCAGCTTGAAATTACGACTTTTTATACCCAACATATGCCAAGTACTGAAAGCGGCGTTTGGTCATATTTGTCCCAAACTCCCCTGCAGTTTTCAAAATATCCCAAACATCCCAATTTCGAGGCCTGAGTCATATTTTGGTGCCAAATTCTGGCTCTCTGCACGTATTCGCATTTTGAAATTACGACTTTTTATACCCAACATATGTTAAGACCTGAAAGCGGCAGTGTGTGACATTTTGCACAAACTCCCCTGCAGTTTTCAAAATATCCCAAAAATCCCAATTTCGAGGCCTGGGCAATATTTGGGAGCCAAATTCAGGCTCTCTACACATATTCGCAGTTTGAAATTACGACTTTTTATACCCAACATATGCCAAGTACTGAAAGCGGCGTTTGGTCACATTTGTCCCAAACCTCCCTTCAGTTTTCAAAATATCCCAAACCTCCCAATTTCGAGACCTGAGCCATATTTAGGAGCCAAATTCTGGCTCTATGCACGTATTCGCAGTTTGAAAATACGACTTTTTATTCCCAACATATGCCAATTCCTGAAAGCGGCAGTGAGTGATATTTTGCACAAACTCCCCTGCAGCTTTCGAAATATCCCAAATATCCCAATTTCGAGGCGTGAGCCATATTTTGGAGCCAAATTCTGCCTCTCTGCACGTATTCGCAGTATGAAATTACGACTTTTTATACCCAATATATGCGAAGTACTCAGAGCGGCTTTTGGTCACATTTGGCCAAAACCTCACTGCAGTTTTCAAAATATCCCAAACATCCCAATTTCGAGGCCTGAGCTATATTTTGGAGCAAAATTCAGGCTCTTTGCACGTATTCGCAGTTTGAATTTATGACTTTTTATACCCAACATATGCCAAGTACTGAAAGCGGCGTTTGGTCATATTTATCCCAAACTCCCCTGCAGTTTTCAAAATATCCCAAACATCTCAATTTCGAGGCCTGAGCCATATTTTGGAGCCAAATTCTGGCTCTCTGCACGTATTCGCAGTTTGAAATTGCGACTTAATATACCCAACATATGCCAAGTACTGAAAGCGGCAATGAGTCACATTTTGCACAAACTCCCCTGCGGTTTTCGAAATATCCTAAATATTCCAATTTCGAATTCTGAGCCACATTTTCGAGCCAAATTATGGCTCTCTGCAAGTATTCGTTGTTTGAAATTACGACTTTTTTTTATACCCAACATATGGCAAGTACTAAAAGCGGCGTTTGGTCACATTTGTCCCAATCCTCCTAGCAATTTCAAAATATCCCAAACATCCCAATTTCGAGACATGAGCCATATTTTGGAGCCAAATTCTGGCTCTCTGCATGTATTCGCAGCTTGAAATTACGAATTTTTTATACCCAACATATGCCAAGTACTGAAAGCGGCATTTGGTCATATTTGTCCCAAACTCCCCTGCAGTTTTGAAAATATCCCAAACTTCCCAATTTCCAGGCCTGAATCATATTTTGGAGCCAAATTCAGGCTCTCTGCACGTATTCGCAGTTTGAAAATACGACTTTTTATACTCAACATATGCCAATTACTGAATTGGCGTTTGGTCATATATGTCCCAAACTCCCCTGCAGTTTTCAAAATATCCCAAACTTCCCAATTTCGAGGCCTCAGTCATATTTTGGAGCCAAATTCTGGCTCTCTGCACGTATTCGCAGATTGAAATTACGACTTTTTATACCCAACATATGTTAAGACCTGAAAGCGGCAGTGTGTGACATTTTGCACAAACTCCCATACAGTTTTCAAAATATCCCAAATATCCAAATTTCAAGGCCTGAGCCATATTTTGGAGCCAAATTCAGGCTCTCTGCACGTATTCGCAGTTTGAAATTACGACTTTTCATACCCAATATATGCCAAGTACTGAAAGCGGCGTTTGGTCACATTTGACCCAAACCCCCCTGCAGTTTTCAAAATATCCCAAACATCCCAGTTTCGAGGCCTGAGCCATATTTTGGAGCTAAATTCTGGCTCTATGCACGTATTCGCAGTTTGAAATTACGACTTTTTTATACCCAACATATGCCAAGTACTGAAAGCGGCGTTTGGTCATATTTGTCCCAAACTCCCCTGCAGTTTTAAAAATATCCCAAACTTTCCAATTTCCAGGACTGAGTCATATTTTGGAGCCAAATTCAGGCTCTCTGCACGTATTCGCAGTTTGAAATTACGACTTTTTATACCCAACATATGCCAAGTACTGAAAGCGGCGTTTGGTCATATTTGTCCCAAACTCCCCTGCAGTTTTCAAAATATCCCAAACATCCCAATTTCGAGGCCTCAGTCATATTTTGGAGCCAAATTCTGGCTCTCTGCACGTATTCGCAGTTTGAAATTACGACTTTTTTTACCCAACATATGTTAAGACCTGAAAGCGGCAGTGTGTGACATTTTGCACAAACTCCCCTGCAGTTTTCAAAATATCCCAAAAATCCCAATTTCGAGGCCTGAGCCATATTTTGGAGCCAAATTCAGGCTCTCTGCACGTATTCGCAGTTTGTAATTACGACTTTTCATGCCCAACATATGCCAAGTACTGAATGCGGCGCAGTCACATTTGTCCAAAACCCCCCCTGCAGTTTTCAAAATATCCCAAACATCCCAATTTCGAGGCCTGAGCCATATTTTGGAGCCAAATTCTGGCTCTATGCACATATTCGCAGTTTGAAATTACGACTTTTTATTCCCAACATATGCCAATTCCTGAAAGCGGCAGTGAGTGATATTTTGCACAAACTCCCCTGCAGCTTTCGAAATATAACAAATATCATAATTTCGAGGCCTGAGCCATATTTTGGAGACAAATTCTGCCTCTCTGCACGTATTCGCAGTATGAAATTATGACTTTTTATATCCAACATATGCGAAGTACTGAAAGCGGCTTTTGGTCACATTTGGCCCAAACCTCCCTGCAGTTTTCAAAATATCCCAAACATCCCAATTTCGAGGCCTGAGCTATATTTTGGAGCCAAATTTAGGCTCTCTGCACGTATTCGGAGTTTGAATTTACGACTTTTTATACCCAACATATGCCAAGTACTGAAATCGGCGTTTGGTCATATATGTCACAAACTCCCCTGCAGTTTTCAAAATATCCCAAACATCTTAATTTCGATTCCTGATCCATATTTTGGAGCCAAATTCTGGCTCTCTGCACGTATTCGCCGTTTGAAATTGCGGCTTTTTTATACCCAACATATGCCAGGTACTGAAAGCGGCGTTTGGTCACATTTGTCACAAACCTCCCTGCAGTTTTCAAAATATACCAAATATCCCATTTTCGAGGCCTGAGCCATATTTTGGAGCCAAATTCAGGCTCTCTGCACGTATTCGCAGTTTGAAATTATGACTTTTCATACCCAACATATGCCAAGTACAGAATGCGGCGTTTGGTCACTTTTGTCCCAATCCCCCCTGCAGTTTTCAAAATATCCCAAACATCCCAATTTCGAGGCCTGAGCCATATTTTGGAGCCAAATTCTGGCTCTATGCACGTATTCGCAGTTTGATATTACGACTTTTAATACCCAACATATGCCAAGTACTGGACGCAAAAGTGATACACATTTTGCACAAACTCCCCTGCAGTTTTCAAAATATTCCAAACATCCCAATTTCGAGGCCTGAGCCATATTTTAGAGCCAAATTCTGGCTCTCTGCACGTATTAGCAGTTTGAAATTACGACTTTTTTATAGCCAACATATGCCAAGTACTGAAAGCGGCGTTTGGTCATATTTGTCCCAAGCTCCCCAGCAGTTTTCAAAATATCCGAAACATCCCAATTTTGAGGCCTGAGCCATATTTTGGAGCCAAATTCTGGCTCTCTGCACATATTCGCAGTTTAAAATTGCAACTTATTATACCCAACATATGCCAAGTACTGAAAGCGGCAATGAGTCACATTTTGCACAAACTCCCCTGCAATTTTCAAAATATCCCAAACATCCCAATTTCGAGGCCTGAGCCATATTTTGGAGTCAAATTCTGGCTCTCTGCACGTATTCGCAGTTTGAAATTACGACTTTTTTATACCCAACATATGCCAAGTACTGAAAGCGGTAATGAGTCATATTTTGCACAAACTCCTCTGCAGTTTTCAAAAAATCTCAAACATCTCAATTTCTAGGCCTGGGCAATATTTGGGAGCCAAATTCAGACTCTCTACACGTATTCGCAGTTTGAAATTACGACTTTTTATACCCAACATATGCCAAGTACTGAAAGCGGCGTTTGGTCACATTTGTCCCAAACCTCCCTGTAGTTTTCAAAATATCCCAAATACCCCAATTTCAAGGCCTTAGCCATATTTTGGAGACAAATTCTGGCTCTCTGCACGTATTCGCAGTTTGAAATTACGAATTTTTTATACCCAACATATGCCAATTCTTGAAAGCGGCAGTGAGTCATATTTTGCACAAACTCCACTACAGTTTTCGAAATATCCCAAATATCCCAATTTCAAGGCCTGAGCCATATTTTGGAGCCAAATTCTGGGTCTCTGCACGTATTCGCAGTGTGAAATTACGATTTTTTTTATACCCAACATATGCGAAGTACTGAATTGGGAGTTTGGTCACATTTGTCCCAAACCTCCCTGCAATTTTAAAAATATCCCAAACATCCCAATATCGAGGCCTTAGCCAAATATTTGAGCTAAATTCTGGCTCTATGCACGTATTCACAGTTTGATATTACGACTTTTTATACCCAACATGTGCCCAGTATTGAAAGCGGCAGTGAGTCACATTTTGCACAAACTCCCCTGCAGTTTTCAAAATTTCCCAAATATCCCAATTTCGAGGCCTGAGCCATATTTTGGAGCCAAATTCTGGCTCTCTGCACGTATTCGCAGTTTGAAATTACTACTTTTTATACCCAACATATGCCAATTCCTGAAAGCGGCAGCGAGTCATATTTTGCACAAACTCCCCTACAGTTTTCGAAATATCCCAAATATCCCAATTTCAAGGCCTGAGCCATATTTTGAAGCCAAATTCTGGCTCTCTGCACGTATTCTCTGTTTGAAATTGCGATTTTTTTATACCCAACCTATGCCAGGTACTGAAAGCGACGTTTGGTCACATTTGTCCAAAACCTCCCTGCAGTTTTCAAAATATCCCAAATATCCCAATTTCGAGGCCTGAGCCATATTTTGGAGCCAAATTCTGGCTCTCTGCACGTATTCGCAGTTTGATATTACGACTTTTAATACCCAACATATGTCAAGTACTGGACGTGGCAGTGAGTCACATTTTGCACAAACTCCTCTGCAGTTTTTAAAAAATCTCAAACATCCCAATTTCGAGGCATGGGCCATATTTTGGAGCCAAATTCTGGCTCTCTGCACGTATTCGCAGTTTGAAATTGCGACTTTTTTATACCCAACATATGCCAAGTACTGAAAGTGGCGTTTGGACACATTTCTCCCAATCCTCCCTGCAGTTTTCAAAATATCCCCAACATCCCAATATCGAGGCCTGAGCCATATTTTGAAGCCAAATTCTGGCTCTCTGCACGTATTCGCAGTTTGAAATTACGACTTCTTATACCCAACATATGCCAAGTACTAAAAGCGGCAATGAGTCATATTTTGCACAAACTCCTCTGCAGTTTTCAAAAAATCTCAAACATCCCAATTTCGAGGCATGGGCCATATTTTGGAGCCAAATTCTGGCTCTCTACAAGTATTCGCAGTTTGAAATTAGGACTTTTTTATACCCAACATATGCCAAGTACTGAAAGTGGCATTTGGTCACATTTGTCCCAAACCTCCCTGTAGTTTTCAAAATATCCCAAATACCCCAATTTCGAGGCCTGAGCCATATTTTGGAGCCAAATTCTGGCTCTCTGCACGTATTCGCAGTTTGAAATTACGAATTTTTTATACCCAACATATGCGAAGTACTGAAAGCGGCGTTTGGTCACATTTGTCCCAAACCTCCCTGCAGTTTTGAAAATATCCCAAACATCCCAATATCGAGGCCTGAGCCATATTTTGAAGCCAAATTCTGGCTCTCTGCACGTATTCTCAGTTTGAAATTGCGATTTTTTTATACCCAACATATGCCAGGTACTGAAAGCGGCGTTTGGTCACATTTGTCCTAAACCTCCCTGCAGTTTTCAAAATATCCCAAATATCCCCATTTCGAGGCCTGAGCCATATTTTGGAGCCAAATTCTGGCTCTCTGCACGTATTCGCAGTTTGATATTACGACTTGTTATACCCAACATATGTCAAGTACAGGACGTGGCAGTGAGTCACATTTTGCACAAACTCCTCTGCAGTTTTCAAAAAATCTCAAACATCCCTTTTCGAGGCATGGGCCATATTTTGGAGCCAAATTCTGGCTCTCAGCACGTATTCGCAGTTTGAAATTACGATTTTTTTTATACCCAACATATGCAAAGTACTGAATGTGGCGTTTGGTCACATTTGTCCCAAACCTCCCTGCAATTTTAAAAATATCCCAAACATCCCAATATCGAGGCCTCAGCCATATTTTGGAGCCAAATTCTGGCTCTCTGCACGTATTCGCAGTTTGAAATTACGACTTTTTTATACCCAACATATGCCAAGTACTGAAAGCGGCGTTTGGTCATATTTGTCCCAAACTCCCCTGCAGTTTTAAAAATATCCCAAACTTTCCAATTTCCAGGCCTGAGTCATATTTTGGAGCCAAATTCAGGCTCTCTGCACGTATTCGCAGTTTGAAATTACGACTTTTTATACCCAACATATGCCAAGTACTGAAAGCGGCGTTTGGTCATATTTGTCCCAAACTCCCCTGCAGTTTTCAAAATATCCCAAACATCCCAATTTCGAGACCTCAGTCATATTTTGGAGCCAAATTCTGGCTCTCTGCACGTATTCGCAGTTTGAAATTACGACTTTTTTTACCCAACATATGTTAAGACCTGAAAGCGGCAGGGTGTGACATTTTGCACAAACTCCCCTGCAGTTTTCAAAATATCCCAAAAATCCCAATTTCGAGGCCTGAGCCATATTTTGGAGCCAAATTCAGGCTCTCTGCACGTATTCGCAGTTTGTAATTACGACTTTTCATGCCCAACATATGCCAAGTACTGAATGCGGCGCAGTCACATTTGTCCAAAACCCCCCCTGCAGTTTTCAAAATATCCCAAACATCCCAATTTCGAGGCCTGAGCCATATTTTGGAGCCAAATTCTGGCTCTATGCACATATTCGCAGTTTGAAATTACGACTTTTTATTCCCAACATATGCCAATTCCTGAAAGCGGCAGTGAGTGATATTTTGCACAAACTCCCCTGCAGCTTTCGAAATATAACAAATATCATAATTTCGAGGCCTGAGCCATATTTTGGAGACAAATTCTGCCTCTCTGCACGTATTCGCAGTATGAAATTATGACTTTTTATACCCAACATATGCGAAGTACTGAAAGCGGCTTTTGGTCACATTTGGCCCAAACCTCCCTGCAGTTTTCAAAATATCCCAAACATCCCAATTTCGAGGCCTGAGCTATATTTTGGAGCCAAATTTAGGCTCTCTGCACGTATTCGGAGTTTGAATTTACGACTATTTATACCCAACATATGCCAAGTACTGAAATCGGCGTTTGGTCATATATGTCACAAACTCCCCTGCAGTTTTCAAAATATCCCAAACATCTTAATTTCGATTCCTGATCCATATTTTGGAGCCAAATTCTGGCTCTCTGCACGTATTCGCCGTTTGAAATTGCGGCTTTTTTATACCCAACATATGCCAGGTACTGAAAGCGGCGTTTGGTCACATTTGTCACAAACCTCCCTGCAGTTTTCAAAATATCCCAAATATCCCATTTTCGAGGCCTGAGCCATATTTTGGAGCCAAATTCAGGCTCTCTGCACGTATTCGCAGTTTGAAATTATGACTTTTCATACCCAACATATGCCAAGTACAGAATGCGGCGTTTGGTCACTTTTGTCCCAATCCCCCCTGCAGTTTCCAAAATATCCCAAACATCCCAATTTCGAGGCCTGAGCCATATTTTGGAGCCAAATTCTGGCTCTATGCACGTATTCGCAGTTTGATATTACGACTTTTAATACCCAACATATGCCAAGTACTGGACGCAAAAGTGATACACATTTTGCACAAACTCCCCTGCAGTTTTCAAAATATTCCAAACATCCCAATTTCGAGGCCTGAGCCATATTTTAGAGCCAAATTCTGGCTCTCTGCACATATTCGCAGTTTAAAATTGCAACTTATTATACCCAACATATGCCAAGTACTGAAAGCGGCAATGAGTCACATTTTGCACAAACTCCCCTGCAATTTTCAAAATATCCCAAACATCCCAATTTCGAGGCCTGAGCCATATTTTGGAGTCAAATTCTGGCTCTCTGCACGTATTCGCAGTTTGAAATTACGACTTTTTTATACCCAACATATGCGAAGTACTGAAAGCGGCGTTTGGTCACATTTGTCCCATACCTTCCTGCAGTTTTCAAAATATCCCAAACATCCCAATATCGAGGCCTGAGCCATATTTTGGAGCCAAATTCTGGCTCTCTGCACGTATTCGCAGTTTGAAATTACGACTTTTTATACCCAACATATGCCAAGTACTGAAAGCGGTAATGAGTCATATTTTGCACAAACTCCTCTGCAGTTTTCAAAAAATCTCAAACATCTCAATTTCTAGGCCTGGGCAATATTTGGGAGCCAAATTCAGACTCTCTACACGTATTCGCAGTTTGAAATTACGACTTTTTATACCCAACATATGCCAAGTACTGAAAGCGGCGTTTGGTCACATTTGTCCCAAACCTCCCTGTAGTTTTCAAAATATCCCAAATACCCCAATTTCAAGGCCTTAGCCATATTTTGGAGACAAATTCTGGCTCTCTGCACGTATTCGCAGTTTGAAATTACGAATTTTTTATACCCAACATATGCCAATTCTTGAAAGCGGCAGTGAGTCATATTTTGCACAAACTCCACTACAGTTTTCGAAATATCCCAAATATCCCAATTTCAAGGCCTGAGCCATATTTTGGAGCCAAATTCTGGGTCTCTGCACGTATTCGCAGTGTGAAATTACGATTTTTTTATACCCAACATATGCGAAGTACTGAATTGGGAGTTTGGTCACATTTGTCCCAAACCTCCCTGCAATTTTAAAAATATCCCAAACATCCCAATATCGAGGCCTTAGCCAAATATTTGAGCTAAATTCTGGCTCTATGCACGTATTCACAGTTTGATATTACGACTTTTTATACCCAACATGTGCCCAGTATTGAAAGCGGCAGTGAGTCACATTTTGCACAAACTCCCCTGCAGTTTTCAAAATTTCCCAAATATCCCAATTTCGAGGCCTGAGCCATATTTTGGAGCCAAATTCTGGCTCTCTGCACGTATTCGCAGTTTGAAATTACTACTTTTTATACCCAACATATGCCAATTCCTGAAAGCGGCAGCGAGTCATATTTTGCACAAACTCCCCTACAGTTTTCGAAATATCCCAAATATCCCAATTTCAAGGCCTGAGCCATATTTTGAAGCCAAATTCTGGCTCTCTGCACGTATTCTCAGTTTGAAATTGCGAATTTTTTATACCCAACCTATGCCAGGTACTGAAAGCGACGTTTGGTCACATTTGTCCAAAACCTCCCTGCAGTTTTCAAAATATCCCAAATATCCCAATTTCGAGGCCTGAGCCATATTTTGGAGCCAAATTCTGGCTCTCTGCACGTATTCGCAGTTTGATATTACGACTTTTTATACCCAACATATGCCAAGTACTGAATGCGGCGCAGTCACATTTGTCCAAAACCCCCCCTGCAGTTTTCAAAATATCCCAAACATCCCAATTTCGAGGCCTGAGCCATATTTTGGAGCCAAATTCTGGCTCTATGCACATATTCGCAGTTTGAAATTACGACTTTTTATTCCCAACATATGCCAATTCCTGAAAGCGGCAGTGAGTGATATTTTGCACAAACTCCCCTGCAGCTTTCGAAATATAACAAATATCATAATTTCGAGGCCTGAGCCATATTTTGGAGACAAATTCTGCCTCTCTGCACGTATTCGCAGTATGAAATTATGACTTTTTATACCCAACATATGCGAAGTACTGAAAGCGGCTTTTGGTCACATTTGGCCCAAACCTCCCTGCAGTTTTCAAAATATCCCAAACATCCCAATTTCGAGGCCTGAGCTATATTTTGGAGCCAAATTTAGGCTCTCTGCACGTATTCGGAGTTTGAATTTACGACTATTTATACCCAACATATGCCAAGTACTGAAATCGGCGTTTGGTCATATATGTCACAAACTCCCCTGCAGTTTTCAAAATATCCCAAACATCTTAATTTCGATTCCTGATCCATATTTTGGAGCCAAATTCTGGCTCTCTGCACGTATTCGCCGTTTGAAATTGCGGCTTTTTTATACCCAACATATGCCAGGTACTGAAAGCGGCGTTTGGTCACATTTGTCACAAACCTCCCTGCAGTTTTCAAAATATCCCAAATATCCCATTTTCGAGGCCTGAGCCATATTTTGGAGCCAAATTCAGGCTCTCTGCACGTATTCGCAGTTTGAAATTATGACTTTTCATACCCAACATATGCCAAGTACAGAATGCGGCGTTTGGTCACTTTTGTCCCAATCCCCCCTGCAGTTTTCAAAATATCCCAAACATCCCAATTTCGAGGCCTGAGCCATATTTTGGAGCCAAATTCTGGCTCTATGCACGTATTCGCAGTTTGATATTACGACTTTTAATACCCAACATATGCCAAGTACTGGACGCAAAAGTGATACACATTTTGCACAAACTCCCCTGCAGTTTTCAAAATATTCCAAACATCCCAATTTCGAGGCCTGAGCCATATTTTAGAGCCAAATTCTGGCTCTCTGCACATATTCGCAGTTTAAAATTGCAACTTATTATACCCAACATATGCCAAGTACTGAAAGCGGCAATGAGTCACATTTTGCACAAACTCCCCTGCAATTTTCAAAATATCCCAAACATCCCAATTTCGAGGCCTGAGCCATATTTTGGAGTCAAATTCTGGCTCTCTGCACGTATTCGCAGTTTGAAATTACGACTTTTTTATACCCAACATATGCGAAGTACTGAAAGCGGCGTTTGGTCACATTTGTCCCATACCTTCCTGCAGTTTTCAAAATATCCCAAACATCCCAATATCGAGGCCTGAGCCATATTTTGGAGCCAAATTCTGGCTCTCTGCACGTATTCGCAGTTTGAAATTACGACTTTTTATACCCAACATATGCCAAGTACTGAGAGCGGTAATGAGTCATATTTTGCACAAACTCCTCTGCAGTTTTCAAAAAATCTCAAACATCTCAATTTCTAGGCCTGGGCAATATTTGGGAGCCAAATTCAGACTCTCTACACGTATTCGCAGTTTGAAATTACGACTTTTTATACCCAACATATGCCAAGTACTGAAAGCGGCGTTTGGTCACATTTGTCCCAAACCTCCCTGTAGTTTTCAAAATATCCCAAATACCCCAATTTCAAGGCCTTAGCCATATTTTGGAGACAAATTCTGGCTCTCTGCACGTATTCGCAGTTTGAAATTACGAATTTTTTATACCCAACATATGCCAATTCTTGAAAGCGGCAGTGAGTCATATTTTGCACAAACTCCACTACAGTTTTCGAAATATCCCAAATATCCCAATTTCAAGGCCTGAGCCATATTTTGGAGCCAAATTCTGGGTCTCTGCACGTATTCGCAGTGTGAAATTACGATTTTTTTATACCCAACATATGCGAAGTACTGAATTGGGAGTTTGGTCACATTTGTCCCAAACCTCCCTGCAATTTTAAAAATATCCCAAACATCCCAATATCGAGGCCTTAGCCAAATATTTGAGCTAAATTCTGGCTCTATGCACGTATTCACAGTTTGATATTACGACTTTTTATACCCAACATGTGCCCAGTATTGAAAGCGGCAGTGAGTCACATTTTGCACAAACTCCCCTGCAGTTTTCAAAATTTCCCAAATATCCCAATTTCGAGGCCTGAGCCATATTTTGGAGCCAAATTCTGGCTCTCTGCACGTATTCGCAGTTTGAAATTACTACTTTTTATACCCAACATATGCCAATTCCTGAAAGCGGCAGCGAGTCATATTTTGCACAAACTCCCCTACAGTTTTCGAAATATCCCAAATATCCCAATTTCAAGGCCTGAGCCATATTTTGAAGCCAAATTCTGGCTCTCTGCACGTATTCTCAGTTTGAAATTGCGAATTTTTTATACCCAACCTATGCCAGGTACTGAAAGCGACGTTTGGTCACATTTGTCCAAAACCTCCCTGCAGTTTTCAAAATATCCCAAATATCCCAATTTCGAGGCCTGAGCCATATTTTGGAGCCAAATTCTGGCTCTCTGCACGTATTCGCAGTTTGATATTACGACTTTTTATACCAAACATATGTCAAGTACTGGACGTGGCAGTGAGTCACATTTTGCACAAACTCCTCTGCAGTTTTCAAAAAATCTCAAACATCCCAATTTCGAGGCATGGGCCTTATTTTGGAGCCAAATTCTGGCTCTCTGCACGTATTCGCAGTTTGAAATTGCGACTTTTTTATACCCAACATATGCCAAGTACTGAAAGTGGCGTTTGGACACATTTCTCCCAATCCTCCCTGCAGTTTTCAAAATATCCCAAACATCCCAATATCGAGGCCTGAGCCATATTTTGAAGCCAAATTCTGGCTCTCTGCACGTATTCGCAGTTTGAAATTACGACTTCTTATACCCAACATATGCCAAGTACTAAAAGCGGCAATGAGTCATATTTTGCACAAACTCCTCTGCAGTTTTCAAAAAATCTCAAACATCCCAATTTCGAGGCATGGGCCATATTTTGGAGCCAAATTCAGGCTCTCTACAAGTATTCGCAGTTTGAAATTAGGACTTTTTTATACCCAACATATGCCAAGTACTGAAAGTGGCATTTGGTCACATTTGTCCCAAACCTCCCTGTAGTTTTCAAAATATCCCAAATACCCCAATTTCGAGGCCTGAGCCATATTTTGGAGCCAAATTCTGGCTCTCTGCACGTATTCGCAGTTTGAAATTACGAATTTTTTATACCCAACATATGCGAAGTACTGAAAGCGGCGTTTGGTCACATTTGTCCCAAACCTCCCTGCAGTTTTGAAAATATCCCAAACATCCCAATATCGAGGCCTGAGCCATATTTTGAAGCCAAATTCTGGCTCTCTGCACGTATTCTCAGTTTGAAATTGCGAATTTTTTATACCCAACATATGCCAGGTACTGAAAGCGGCGTTTGGTCACATTTGTCCTAAACCTCCCTGCAGTTTTCAAAATATCCCAAATATCCCCATTTCGAGGCCTGAGCCATATTTTGGAGCCAAATTCTGGCTCTCTGCACGTATTCGCAGTTTGATATTACGACTTGTTATACCCAACATATGTCAAGTACAGGACGTGGCAGTGAGTCACATTTTGCACAAACTCCTCTGCAGTTTTCAAAAAATCTCAAACATCCCTTTTCGAGGCATGGGCCATATTTTGGAGCCAAATTCTGGCTCTCAGCACGTATTCGCAGTTTGAAATTACGATTTTTTTATACCCAACATATGCAAAGTACTGAATGTGGCGTTTGGTCACATTTGTCCCAAACCTCCCTGCAATTTTGAAAATATCCCAAACATCCCAATATCGAGGCCTCAGCCATATTTTGGAGCCAAATTCTGGCTCTCTGCACGTATTCGCAGTTTGAAATTGCGACTTTTTTATACCCAACATATGCCAAGTACTGAAAGTGGCGTTTGGACACATTTCTCCCAATCCTCCCTGCAGTTTTCAAAATATCCGAAACATCCCAATATCGAGGCGTGAGCCATATTTTGGAGCCAAATTCTGGCTCTCTGCACGTATTCGCATTTGGAAATTACGACTTATTATACCCAACATATGCTAAGTACAGAAAGCGGCAATGAGTCATATTTTGCACAAACTCCTCTGCAGTTTTCAAAAAATCTCAAACATCTCAATTTCGAGGCATGGGCCATATTTTGGAGCCAAATTCAGGCTCTCTACAAGTATTCGCAGTTTGAAATTACGACTTTTTATACCCAACATATGCCAAGTACTGAAAGCGGCGTTTGGTCACATTTGTCCCAAACCTCCCTGTAGTTTTCAAAATATCCCAGATACCCCAATTTCGAGGCCTGAGCCATATTTTGGAGCCAAATTCTGGCTCTCTGCACGTATTCGCAGTTTGAAATTACGAATTTTTTATACCCAACATATGCGAAGTACTGAAAGTGGCGTTTGGTCACATTTGTCCCAAACCTCCCTGCAGTTTTGAGAATATCCCAAACATCCCAATATCGAAACCTGAGCCATATTTTGGAGACAAATTCTGGCTCTCTGCACGTATTCGCAGTTTGATATTACGACTTTTTATACCCAACATATGCCAAGTACTGAAAGCGGCGGTGAGTCACATTTTGCACAAACTCCCCTGCAGTTTTCAAAATATCCCAAACTTCCCAATTTCGAGGCCTGAACCATATTATGGAGCCAAATTCTGGCTCTCTGCACGTATTCGCAGTGTGAAATTACTATTTTTTTATTACCCAACATATGCGAAGTACTGATGATGTGGTGTTTGGTCACATTTGTCCCAAACCTCCCTGCAATTTTCAAAATATCCCAAACATCCCAATATCGATGCCTGAGATAAATATTTCAGCTAAATTCTGGCTCTCTGCACGTATTCGCAGTTTGATATTACAACTTTTTATACTCAACATATGCCCAGTATTGAAAGCGGCAGTGAGTCACATTTTGCACAAACTCCTCTGCAGTTTTCAAAATATCCCAAACATCCCAATTTCGAGGCCTGAGCCATATTTTGGAGCCAAATTCTGGCTCTCTGCACGTATTCGCAGTTTGAAATTACGATTTTTTTATACCCAACATATGCGAAGTACTATATATTTCGTTTGGTCACATTTGTCCCAAACCTCCCTGCAATTTTCAAAATATCCCAAACATCCCAATATCGAGGCCTGAGCTATATTTTGGAGCCAAATTCTGGCTCTCTCCACGTATTCGCAGTTTGATATTACGACATTTTATACCCAACATATGCCAAGTACTGAGAGCGGAAGTGAGTATCATTTTGCACAAACTCCCCTGCAGTTTTTAAAATATCCCAAACTTCCCAATTTCTAGGCCTGAACCATATTTTGGAGCTAAATTCTGGCTCTCTGCACGTATTCGCAGTTTGAAATTACTAATTTTTATACACAACATATGCCAATTCCTGAAAGTGGCAGTTAGTCAAATTTTGCACAAACTCCCCTACAGTTTTCGAAATATCCCAAATATCCCAATTTCGAGGCCTGAGCCATATTTTGGAGCCAAAATCTAGCTCTCTGCACGTATTCGCAGTTTGAAATTGCGACTTTTTTATACCCAACATATGCCAAGTACTGAAAGCGGCGTTTGGTCACATTTGTCCCAAACCTCACTGCAGTTTTTAAAATATCCTAAATATACCAATTTCGAGGCCTGAGCCATATTTTGGAGCCAAATTCTGGCTCTCTGCACGTATTTGCAGTTTGATATTACGACTTTTTATACCCAACATATGCCCAGTATTGAAAGCGGCAGCGAGTCACATTTTGCACAAACTCCTCTGCAGTTTTCAAAATATCCCAAACTTCCCAATTTCGAGGCCTGAACCATATTTTGGAGCTAAATTCTGGCTCTCTGCACGTATTCGCAGTTTGAAATTACTACTTTTTATACCCAACATATGCCAATTCCTGAAAGCGGCAGTGAGTCACATTTTGCACCAACTCCCCTGAAGTTTTGAAAATATCCCAAATATCCCAATTTCAAGGCCTGAGCCATATTTTGGAGCCAAATTCTGGCTCTCTGCACGTATTCGCAGTTTGAAATTACGATTTTTTTTATACCCAACATATGCAAAGTACTGAATGTGGCGTTTGGTCACATTTGTCCCAAACCTCCCTGCAATTTTAAAAATATCCCAAACATCCCAATATCGAGGCCTCAGCCATATTTTGGAGCCAAATTCTGGCTCTCTGCACGTATTCGCAGTTTGAAATTACGACTTTTTTATACCCAACATATGCCAAGTACTGAAAGCGGCGTTTGGTCATATTTGTCCCAAACTCCCCTGCAGTTTTAAAAATATCCCAAACTTTCCAATTTCCAGGCCTGAGTCATATTTTGGAGCCAAATTCAGGCTCTCTGCACGTATTCGCAGTTTGAAATTACGACTTTTTATACCCAACATATGCCAAGTACTGAAAGCGGCGTTTGGTCATATTTGTCCCAAACTCCCCTGCAGTTTTCAAAATATCCCAAACATCCCAATTTCGAGACCTCAGTCATATTTTGGAGCCAAATTCTGGCTCTCTGCACGTATTCGCAGTTTGAAATTACGACTTTTTTTACCCAACATATGTTAAGACCTGAAAGCGGCAGTGTGTGACATTTTGCACAAACTCCCCTGCAGTTTTCAAAATATCCCAAAAATCCCAATTTCGAGGCCTGAGCCATATTTTGGAGCCAAATTCAGGCTCTCTGCACGTATTCGCAGTTTGTAATTACGACTTTTCATGCCCAACATATGCCAAGTACTGAATGCGGCGCAGTCACATTTGTCCAAAACCCCCCCTGCAGTTTTCAAAATATCCCAAACATCCCAATTTCGAGGCCTGAGCCATATTTTGGAGCCAAATTCTGGCTCTATGCACATATTCGCAGTTTGAAATTACGACTTTTTATTCCCAACATATGCCAATTCCTGAAAGCGGCAGTGAGTGATATTTTGCACAAACTCCCCTGCAGCTTTCGAAATATAACAAATATCATAATTTCGAGGCCTGAGCCATATTTTGGAGACAAATTCTGCCTCTCTGCACGTATTCGCAGTATGAAATTATGACTTTTTATACCCAACATATGCGAAGTACTGAAAGCGGCTTTTGGTCACATTTGGCCCAAACCTCCCTGCAGTTTTCAAAATATCCCAAACATCCCAATTTCGAGGCCTGAGCTATATTTTGGAGCCAAATTTAGGCTCTCTGCACGTATTCGGAGTTTGAATTTACGACTATTTATACCCAACATATGCCAAGTACTGAAATCGGCGTTTGGTCATATATGTCACAAACTCCCCTGCAGTTTTCAAAATATCCCAAACATCTTAATTTCGATTCCTGATCCATATTTTGGAGCCAAATTCTGGCTCTCTGCACGTATTCGCCGTTTGAAATTGCGGCTTTTTTATACCCAACATATGCCAGGTACTGAAAGCGGCGTTTGGTCACATTTGTCACAAACCTCCCTGCAGTTTTCAAAATATCCCAAATATCCCATTTTCGAGGCCTGAGCCATATTTTGGAGCCAAATTCAGGCTCTCTGCACGTATTCGCAGTTTGAAATTATGACTTTTCATACCCAACATATGCCAAGTACAGAATGCGGCGTTTGGTCACTTTTGTCCCAATCCCCCCTGCAGTTTCCAAAATATCCCAAACATCCCAATTTCGAGGCCTGAGCCATATTTTGGAGCCAAATTCTGGCTCTATGCACGTATTCGCAGTTTGATATTACGACTTTTAATACCCAACATATGCCAAGTACTGGACGCAAAAGTGATACACATTTTGCACAAACTCCCCTGCAGTTTTCAAAATATTCCAAACATCCCAATTTCGAGGCCTGAGCCATATTTTAGAGCCAAATTCTGGCTCTCTGCACATATTCGCAGTTTAAAATTGCAACTTATTATACCCAACATATGCCAAGTACTGAAAGCGGCAATGAGTCACATTTTGCACAAACTCCCCTGCAATTTTCAAAATATCCCAAACATCCCAATTTCGAGGCCTGAGCCATATTTTGGAGTCAAATTCTGGCTCTCTGCACGTATTCGCAGTTTGAAATTACGACTTTTTTATACCCAACATATGCGAAGTACTGAAAGCGGCGTTTGGTCACATTTGTCCCATACCTTCCTGCAGTTTTCAAAATATCCCAAACATCCCAATATCGAGGCCTGAGCCATATTTTGGAGCCAAATTCTGGCTCTCTGCACGTATTCGCAGTTTGAAATTACGACTTTTTATACCCAACATATGCCAAGTACTGAAAGCGGTAATGAGTCATATTTTGCACAAACTCCTCTGCAGTTTTCAAAAAATCTCAAACATCTCAATTTCTAGGCCTGGGCAATATTTGGGAGCCAAATTCAGACTCTCTACACGTATTCGCAGTTTGAAATTACGACTTTTTATACCCAACATATGCCAAGTACTGAAAGCGGCGTTTGGTCACATTTGTCCCAAACCTCCCTGTAGTTTTCAAAATATCCCAAATACCCCAATTTCAAGGCCTTAGCCATATTTTGGAGACAAATTCTGGCTCTCTGCACGTATTCGCAGTTTGAAATTACGAATTTTTTATACCCAACATATGCCAATTCTTGAAAGCGGCAGTGAGTCATATTTTGCACAAACTCCACTACAGTTTTCGAAATATCCCAAATATCCCAATTTCAAGGCCTGAGCCATATTTTGGAGCCAAATTCTGGGTCTCTGCACGTATTCGCAGTGTGAAATTACGATTTTTTTATACCCAACATATGCGAAGTACTGAATTGGGAGTTTGGTCACATTTGTCCCAAACCTCCCTGCAATTTTAAAAATATCCCAAACATCCCAATATCGAGGCCTTAGCCAAATATTTGAGCTAAATTCTGGCTCTATGCACGTATTCACAGTTTGATATTACGACTTTTTATACCCAACATGTGCCCAGTATTGAAAGCGGCAGTGAGTCACATTTTGCACAAACTCCCCTGCAGTTTTCAAAATTTCCCAAATATCCCAATTTCGAGGCCTGAGCCATATTTTGGAGCCAAATTCTGGCTCTCTGCACGTATTCGCAGTTTGAAATTACTACTTTATATACCCAACATATGCCAATTCCTGAAAGCGGCAGCGAGTCATATTTTGCACAAACTCCCCTACAGTTTTCGAAATATCCCAAATATCCCAATTTCAAGGCCTGAGCCATATTTTGAAGCCAAATTCTGGCTCTCTGCACGTATTCTCAGTTTGAAATTGCGAATTTTTTATACCCAACCTATGCCAGGTACTGAAAGCGACGTTTGGTCACATTTGTCCAAAACCTCCCTGCAGTTTTCAAAATATCCCAAATATCCCAATTTCGAGGCCTGAGCCATATTTTGGAGCCAAATTCTGGCTCTCTGCACGTATTCGCAGTTTGATATTACGACTTTTTATACCCAACATATGCCAAGTACTGAATGCGGCGCAGTCACATTTGTCCAAAACCCCCCCTGCAGTTTTCAAAATATCCCAAACATCCCAATTTCGAGGCCTGAGCCATATTTTGGAGCCAAATTCTGGCTCTATGCACATATTCGCAGTTTGAAATTACGACTTTTTATTCCCAACATATGCCAATTCCTGAAAGCGGCAGTGAGTGATATTTTGCACAAACTCCCCTGCAGCTTTCGAAATATAACAAATATCATAATTTCGAGGCCTGAGCCATATTTTGGAGACAAATTCTGCCTCTCTGCACGTATTCGCAGTATGAAATTATGACTTTTTATACCCAACATATGCGAAGTACTGAAAGCGGCTTTTGGTCACATTTGGCCCAAACCTCCCTGCAGTTTTCAAAATATCCCAAACATCCCAATTTCGAGGCCTGAGCTATATTTTGGAGCCAAATTTAGGCTCTCTGCACGTATTCGGAGTTTGAATTTACGACTATTTATACCCAACATATGCCAAGTACTGAAATCGGCGTTTGGTCATATATGTCACAAACTCCCCTGCAGTTTTCAAAATATCCCAAACATCTTAATTTCGATTCCTGATCCATATTTTGGAGCCAAATTCTGGCTCTCTGCACGTATTCGCCGTTTGAAATTGCGGCTTTTTTATACCCAACATATGCCAGGTACTGAAAGCGGCGTTTGGTCACATTTGTCACAAACCTCCCTGCAGTTTTCAAAATATCCCAAATATCCCATTTTCGAGGCCTGAGCCATATTTTGGAGCCAAATTCAGGCTCTCTGCACGTATTCGCAGTTTGAAATTATGACTTTTCATACCCAACATATGCCAAGTACAGAATGCGGCGTTTGGTCACTTTTGTCCCAATCCCCCCTGCAGTTTTCAAAATATCCCAAACATCCCAATTTCGAGGCCTGAGCCATATTTTGGAGCCAAATTCTGGCTCTATGCACGTATTCGCAGTTTGATATTACGACTTTTAATACCCAACATATGCCAAGTACTGGACGCAAAAGTGATACACATTTTGCACAAACTCCCCTGCAGTTTTCAAAATATTCCAAACATCCCAATTTCGAGGCCTGAGCCATATTTTAGAGCCAAATTCTGGCTCTCTGCACATATTCGCAGTTTAAAATTGCAACTTATTATACCCAACATATGCCAAGTACTGAAAGCGGCAATGAGTCACATTTTGCACAAACTCCCCTGCAATTTTCAAAATATCCCAAACATCCCAATTTCGAGGCCTGAGCCATATTTTGGAGTCAAATTCTGGCTCTCTGCACGTATTCGCAGTTTGAAATTACGACTTTTTTATACCCAACATATGCGAAGTACTGAAAGCGGCGTTTGGTCACATTTGTCCCATACCTTCCTGCAGTTTTCAAAATATCCCAAACATCCCAATATCGAGGCCTGAGCCATATTTTGGAGCCAAATTCTGGCTCTCTGCACGTATTCGCAGTTTGAAATTACGACTTTTTATACCCAACATATGCCAAGTACTGAAAGCGGTAATGAGTCATATTTTGCACAAACTCCTCTGCAGTTTTCAAAAAATCTCAAACATCTCAATTTCTAGGCCTGGGCAATATTTGGGAGCCAAATTCAGACTCTCTACACGTATTCCCAGTTTGAAATTACGACTTTTTATACCCAACATATGCCAAGTACTGAAAGCGGCGTTTGGTCACATTTGTCCCAAACCTCCCTGTAGTTTTCAAAATATCCCAAATACCCCAATTTCAAGGCCTTAGCCATATTTTGGAGACAAATTCTGGCTCTCTGCACGTATTCGCAGTTTGAAATTACGAATTTTTTATACCCAACATATGCCAATTCTTGAAAGCGGCAGTGAGTCATATTTTGCACAAACTCCACTACAGTTTTCGAAATATCCCAAATATCCCAATTTCAAGGCCTGAGCCATATTTTGGAGCCAAATTCTGGGTCTCAGCACGTATTCGCAGTGTGAAATTACGATTTTTTTATACCCAACATATGCGAAGTACTGAATTGGGAGTTTGGTCACATTTGTCCCAAACCTCCCTGCAATTTTAAAAATATCCCAAACATCCCAATATCGAGGCCTTAGCCAAATATTTGAGCTAAATTCTGGCTCTATGCACGTATTCACAGTTTGATATTACGACTTTTTATACCCAACATGTGCCCAGTATTGAAAGCGGCAGTGAGTCACATTTTGCACAAACTCCCCTGCAGTTTTCAAAATTTCCCAAATATCCCAATTTCGAGGCCTGAGCCATATTTTGGAGCCAAATTCTGGCTCTCTGCACGTATTCGCAGTTTGAAATTACTACTTTTTATACCCAACATATGCCAATTCCTGAAAGCGGCAGCGAGTCATATTTTGCACAAACTCCCCTACAGTTTTCGAAATATCCCAAATATCCCAATTTCAAGGCCTGAGCCATATTTTGAAGCCAAATTCTGGCTCTCTGCACGTATTCTCAGTTTGAAATTGCGAATTTTTTATACCCAACCTATGCCAGGTACTGAAAGCGACGTTTGGTCACATTTGTCCAAAACCTCCCTGCAGTTTTCAAAATATCCCAAATATCCCAATTTCGAGGCCTGAGCCATATTTTGGAGCCAAATTCTGGCTCTCTGCACGTATTCGCAGTTTGATATTACGACTTTTTATACCCAACATATGTCAAGTACTGGACGTGGCAGTGAGTCACATTTTGCACAAACTCCTCTGCAGTTTTCAAAAAATCTCAAACATCCCAATTTCGAGGCATGGGCCTTATTTTGGAGCCAAATTCTGGCTCTCTGCACGTATTCGCAGTTTGAAATTGCGACTTTTTTATACCCAACATATGCCAAGTACTGAAAGTGGCGTTTGGACACATTTCTCCCAATCCTCCCTGCAGTTTTCAAAATATCCCAAACATCCCAATATCGAGGCCTGAGCCATATTTTGAAGCCAAATTCTGGCTCTCTGCACGTATTCGCAGTTTAAAATTACGACTTCTTATACCCAACATATGCCAAGTACTAAAAGCGGCAATGAGTCATATTTTGCACAAACTCCTCTGCAGTTTTCAAAAAATCTCAAACATCCCAATTTCGAGGCATGGGCCATATTTTGGAGCCAAATTCAGGCTCTCTACAAGTATTCGCAGTTTGAAATTAGGACTTTTTTATACCCAACATATGCCAAGTACTGAAAGTGGCATTTGGTCACATTTGTCCCAAACCTCCCTGTAGTTTTCAAAATATCCCAAATACCCCAATTTCGAGGCCTGAGCCATATTTTGGAGCCAAATTCTGGCTCTCTGCACGTATTCGCAGTTTGAAATTACGAATTTTTTATACCCAACATATGCGAAGTACTGAAAGCGGCGTTTGGTCACATTTGTCCCAAACCTCCCTGCAGTTTTGAAAATATCCCAAACATCCCAATATCGAGGCCTGAGCCATATTTTGAAGCCAAATTCTGGCTCTCTGCACGTATTCTCAGTTTGAAATTGCGAATTTTTTATACCCAACATATGCCAGGTACTGAAAGCGGCGTTTGGTCACATTTGTCCTAAACCTCCCTGCAGTTTTCAAAATATCCCAAATATCCCCATTTCGAGGCCTGAGCCATATTTTGGAGCCAAATTCTGGCTCTCTGCACGTATTCGCAGTTTGATATTACGACTTGTTATACCCAACATATGTCAAGTACAGGACGTGGCAGTGAGTCACATTTTGCACAAACTCCTCTGCAGTTTTCAAAAAATCTCAAACATCCCTTTTCGAGGCATGGGCCATATTTTGGAGCCAAATTCTGGCTCTCAGCACGTATTCGCAGTTTGAAATTACGATTTTTTTATACCCAACATATGCAAAGTACTGAATGTGGCGTTTGGTCACATTTGTCCCAAACCTCCCTGCAATTTTGAAAATATCCCAAACATCCCAATATCGAGGCCTCAGCCATATTTTGGAGCCAAATTCTGGCTCTCTGCACGTATTCGCAGTTTGAAATTGCGACTTTTTTATACCCAACATATGCCAAGTACTGAAAGTGGCGTTTGGACACATTTCTCCCAATCCTCCCTGCAGTTTTCAAAATATCCGAAACATCCCAATATCGAGGCGTGAGCCATATTTTGGAGCCAAATTCTGGCTCTCTGCACGTATTCGCATTTGGAAATTACGACTTATTATACCCAACATATGCTAAGTACAGAAAGCGGCAATGAGTCATATTTTGCACAAACTCCTCTGCAGTTTTCAAAAAATCTCAAACATCTCAATTTCGAGGCATGGGCCATATTTTGGAGCCAAATTCAGGCTCTCTACAAGTATTCGCAGTTTGAAATTACGACTTTTTATACCCAACATATGCCAAGTACTGAAAGCGGCGTTTGGTCACATTTGTCCCAAACCTCCCTGTAGTTTTCAAAATATCCCAGATACCCCAATTTCGAGGCCTGAGCCATATTTTGGAGCCAAATTCTGGCTCTCTGCACGTATTCGCAGTTTGAAATTACGAATTTTTTATACCCAACATATGCGAAGTACTGAAAGTGGCGTTTGGTCACATTTGTCCCAAACCTCCCTGCAGTTTTGAGAATATCCCAAACATCCCAATATCGAAACCTGAGCCATATTTTGGAGACAAATTCTGGCTCTCTGCACGTATTCGCAGTTTGATATTACGACTTTTTATACCCAACATATGCCAAGTACTGAAAGCGGCGGTGAGTCACATTTTGCACAAACTCCCCTGCAGTTTTCAAAATATCCCAAACTTCCCAATTTCGAGGCCTGAACCATATTATGGAGCCAAATTCTGGCTCTCTGCACGTATTCGCAGTGTGAAATTACTATTTTTTTATTACCCAACATATGCGAAGTACTGATGATGTGGTGTTTGGTCACATTTGTCCCAAACCTCCCTGCAATTTTCAAAATATCCCAAACATCCCAATATCGATGCCTGAGATAAATATTTCAGCTAAATTCTGGCTCTCTGCACGTATTCGCAGTTTGATATTACAACTTTTTATACTCAACATATGCCCAGTATTGAAAGCGGCAGTGAGTCACATTTTGCACAAACTCCTCTGCAGTTTTCAAAATATCCCAAACATCCCAATTTCGAGGCCTGAGCCATATTTTGGAGCCAAATTCTGGCTCTCTGCACGTATTCGCAGTTTGAAATTACGATTTTTTTATACCCAACATATGCGAAGTACTATATATTTCGTTTGGTCACATTTGTCCCAAACCTCCCTGCAATTTTCAAAATATCCCAAACATCCCAATATCGAGGCCTGAGCTATATTTTGGAGCCAAATTCTGGCTCTCTCCACGTATTCGCAGTTTGATATTACGACATTTTATACCCAACATATGCCAAGTACTGAGAGCGGAAGTGAGTATCATTTTGCACAAACTCCCCTGCAGTTTTTAAAATATCCCAAACTTCCCAATTTCTAGGCCTGAACCATATTTTGGAGCTAAATTCTGGCTCTCTGCACGTATTCGCAGTTTGAAATTACTAATTTTTATACACAACATATGCCAATTCCTGAAAGTGGCAGTTAGTCAAATTTTGCACAAACTCCCCTACAGTTTTCGAAATATCCCAAATATCCCAATTTCGAGGCCTGAGCCATATTTTGGAGCCAAAATCTAGCTCTCTGCACGTATTCGCAGTTTGAAATTGCGACTTTTTTATACCCAACATATGCCAAGTACTGAAAGCGGCGTTTGGTCACATTTGTCCCAAACCTCACTGCAGTTTTTAAAATATCCTAAATATACCAATTTCGAGGCCTGAGCCATATTTTGGAGCCAAATTCTGGCTCTCTGCACGTATTTGCAGTTTGATATTACGACTTTTTATACCCAACATATGCCCAGTATTGAAAGCGGCAGCGAGTCACATTTTGCACAAACTCCTCTGCAGTTTTCAAAATATCCCAAACTTCCCAATTTCGAGGCCTGAACCATATTTTGGAGCTAAATTCTGGCTCTCTGCACGTATTCGCAGTTTGAAATTACTACTTTTTATACCCAACATATGCCAATTCCTGAAAGCGGCAGTGAGTCACATTTTGCACCAACTCCCCTGAAGTTTTGAAAATATCCCAAATATCCCAATTTCAAGGCCTGAGCCATATTTTGGAGCCAAATTCTGGCTCTCTGCACGTATTCGCAGTTTGAAATTACGATTTTTTTTATACCCAACATATGCAAAGTACTGAATGTGGCGTTTGGTCACATTTGTCCCAAACCTCCCTGCAATTTTAAAAATATCCCAAACATCCCAATATCGAGGCCTCAGCCATATTTTGGAGCCAAATTCTGGCTCTCTGCACGTATTCGCAGTTTGAAATTACGACTTTTTTATACCCAACATATGCCAAGTACTGAAAGCGGCGTTTGGTCATATTTGTCCCAAACTCCCCTGCAGTTTTAAAAATATCCCAAACTTTCCAATTTCCAGGCCTGAGTCATATTTTGGAGCCAAATTCAGGCTCTCTGCACGTATTCGCAGTTTGAAATTACGACTTTTTATACCCAACATATGCCAAGTACTGAAAGCGGCGTTTGGTCATATTTGTCCCAAACTCCCCTGCAGTTTTCAAAATATCCCAAACATCCCAATTTCGAGACCTCAGTCATATTTTGGAGCCAAATTCTAGCTCTCTGCACGTATTCGCAGTTTGAAATTACGACTTTTTTTACCCAACATATGTTAAGACCTGAAAGCGGCAGTGTGTGACATTTTGCACAAACTCCCCTGCAGTTTTCAAAATATCCCAAAAATCCCAATTTCGAGGCCTGAGCCATATTTTGGAGCCAAATTCAGGCTCTCTGCACGTATTCGCAGTTTGTAATTACGACTTTTCATGCCCAACATATGCCAAGTACTGAATGCGGCGCAGTCACATTTGTCCAAAACCCCCCCTGCAGTTTTCAAAATATCCCAAACATCCCAATTTCGAGGCCTGAGCCATATTTTGGAGCCAAATTCTGGCTCTATGCACATATTCGCAGTTTGAAATTACGACTTTTTATTCCCAACATATGCCAATTCCTGAAAGCGGCAGTGAGTGATATTTTGCACAAACTCCCCTGCAGCTTTCGAAATATAACAAATATCATAATTTCGAGGCCTGAGCCATATTTTGGAGACAAATTCTGCCTCTCTGCACGTATTCGCAGTATGAAATTATGACTTTTTATACCCAACATATGCGAAGTACTGAAAGCGGCTTTTGGTCACATTTGGCCCAAACCTCCCTGCAGTTTTCAAAATATCCCAAACATCTTAATTTCGATTCCTGATCCATATTTTGGAGCCAAATTCTGGCTCTCTGCACGTATTCGCCGTTTGAAATTGCGGCTTTTTTATACCCAACATATGCCAGGTACTGAAAGCGGCGTTTGGTCACATTTGTCACAAACCTCCCTGCAGTTTTCAAAATATCCCAAATATCCCATTTTCGAGGCCTGAGCCATATTTTGGAGCCAAATTCAGGCTCTCTGCACGTATTCGCAGTTTGAAATTATGACTTTTCATACCCAACATATGCCAAGTACAGAATGCGGCGTTTGGTCACTTTTGTCCCAATCCCCCCTGCAGTTTTCAAAATATCCCAAACATCCCAATTTCGAGGCCTGAGCCATATTTTGGAGCCAAATTCTGGCTCTATGCACGTATTCGCAGTTTGATATTACGACTTTTAATACCCAACATATGCCAAGTACTGGACGCAAAAGTGATACACATTTTGCACAAACTCCCCTGCAGTTTTCAAAATATTCCAAACATCCCAATTTCGAGGCCTGAGCCATATTTTAGAGCCAAATTCTGGCTCTCTGCACATATTCGCAGTTTAAAATTGCAACTTATTATACCCAACATATGCCAAGTACTGAAAGCGGCAATGAGTCACATTTTGCACAAACTCCCCTGCAATTTTCAAAATATCCCAAACATCCCAATTTCGAGGCCTGAGCCATATTTTGGAGTCAAATTCTGGCTCTCTGCACGTATTCGCAGTTTGAAATTACGACTTTTTTATACCCAACATATGCGAAGTACTGAAAGCGGCGTTTGGTCACATTTGTCCCATACCTTCCTGCAGTTTTCAAAATATCCCAAACATCCCAATATCGAGGCCTGAGCCATATTTTGGAGCCAAATTCTGGCTCTCTGCACGTATTCGCAGTTTGAAATTACGACTTTTTATACCCAACATATGCCAAGTACTGAAAGCGGTAATGAGTCATATTTTGCACAAACTCCTCTGCAGTTTTCAAAAAATCTCAAACATCTCAATTTCTAGGCCTGGGCAATATTTGGGAGCCAAATTCAGACTCTCTACACGTATTCGCAGTTTGAAATTACGACTTTTTATACCCAACATATGCCAAGTACTGAAAGCGGCGTTTGGTCACATTTGTCCCAAACCTCCCTGTAGTTTTCAAAATATCCCAAATACCCCAATTTCAAGGCCTTAGCCATATTTTGGAGACAAATTCTGGCTCTCTGCACGTATTCGCAGTTTGAAATTACGAATTTTTTATACCCAACATATGCCAATTCTTGAAAGCGGCAGTGAGTCATATTTTGCACAAACTCCACTACAGTTTTCGAAATATCCCAAATATCCCAATTTCAAGGCCTGAGCCATATTTTGGAGCCAAATTCTGGGTCTCTGCACGTATTCGCAGTGTGAAATTACGATTTTTTTATACCCAACATATGCGAAGTACTGAATTGGGAGTTTGGTCACATTTGTCCCAAACCTCCCTGCAATTTTAAAAATATCCCAAACATCCCAATATCGAGGCCTTAGCCAAATATTTGAGCTAAATTCTGGCTCTATGCACGTATTCACAGTTTGATATTACGACTTTTTATACCCAACATGTGCCCAGTATTGAAAGCGGCAGTGAGTCACATTTTGCACAAACTCCCCTGCAGTTTTCAAAATTTCCCAAATATCCCAATTTCGAGGCCTGAGCCATATTTTGGAGCCAAATTCTGGCTCTCTGCACGTATTCGCAGTTTGAAATTACTACTTTTTATACCCAACATATGCCAATTCCTGAAAGCGGCAGCGAGTCATATTTTGCACAAACTCCCCTACAGTTTTCGAAATATCCCAAATATCCCAATTTCAAGGCCTGAGCCATATTTTGAAGCCAAATTCTGGCTCTCTGCACGTATTCTCAGTTTGAAATTGCGAATTTTTTATACCCAACCTATGCCAGGTACTGAAAGCGACGTTTGGTCACATTTGTCCAAAACCTCCCTGCAGTTTTCAAAATATCCCAAATATCCCAATTTCGAGGCCTGAGCCATATTTTGGAGCCAAATTCTGGCTCTCTGCACGTATTCGCAGTTTGATATTACGACTTTTTATACCCAACATATGTCAAGTACTGGACGTGGCAGTGAGTCACATTTTGCACAAACTCCTCTGCAGTTTTCAAAAAATCTCAAACATCCCAATTTCGAGGCATGGGCCTTATTTTGGAGCCAAATTCTGGCTCTCTGCACGTATTCGCAGTTTGAAATTGCGACTTTTTTATACCCAACATATGCCAAGTACTGAAAGTGGCGTTTGGACACATTTCTCCCAATCCTCCCTGCAGTTTTCAAAATATCCCAAACATCCCAATATCGAGGCCTGAGCCATATTTTGAAGCCAAATTCTGGCTCTCTGCACGTATTCGCAGTTTGAAATTACGACTTCTTATACCCAACATATGCCAAGTACTAAAAGCGGCAATGAGTCATATTTTGCACAAACTCCTCTGCAGTTTTCAAAAAATCTCAAACATCCCAATTTCGAGGCATGGGCCATATTTTGGAGCCAAATTCAGGCTCTCTACAAGTATTCGCAGTTTGAAATTAGGACTTTTTTATACCCAACATATGCCAAGTACTGAACGTGGCATTTGGTCACATTTGTCCCAAACCTCCCTGTAGTTTTCAAAATATCCCAAATACCCCAATTTCGAGGCCTGAGCCATATTTTGGAGCCAAATTCTGGCTCTCTGCACGTATTCGCAGTTTGAAATTACGAATTTTTTATACCCAACATATGCGAAGTACTGAAAGCGGCGTTTGGTCACATTTGTCCCAAACCTCCCTGCAGTTTTGAAAATATCCCAAACATCCCAATATCGAGGCCTGAGCCATATTTTGAAGCCAAATTCTGGCTCTCTGCACGTATTCTCAGTTTGAAATTGCGAATTTTTTATACCCAACATATGCCAGGTACTGAAAGCGGCGTTTGGTCACATTTGTCCTAAACCTCCCTGCAGTTTTCAAAATATCCCAAATATCCCCATTTCGAGGCCTGAGCCATATTTTGGAGCCAAATTCTGGCTCTCTGCACGTATTCGCAGTTTGATATTACGACTTGTTATACCCAACATATGTCAAGTACAGGACGTGGCAGTGAGTCACATTTTGCACAAACTCCTCTGCAGTTTTCAAAAAATCTCAAACATCCCTTTTCGAGGCATGGGCCATATTTTGGAGCCAAATTCTGGCTCTCAGCACGTATTCGCAGTTTGAAATTACGATTTTTTTATACCCAACATATGCAAAGTACTGAATGTGGCGTTTGGTCACATTTGTCCCAAACCTCCCTGCAATTTTGAAAATATCCCAAACATCCCAATATCGAGGCCTCAGCCATATTTTGGAGCCAAATTCTGGCTCTCTGCACGTATTCGCAGTTTGAAATTGCGACTTTTTTATACCCAACATATGCCAAGTACTGAAAGTGGCGTTTGGACACATTTCTCCCAATCCTCCCTGCAGTTTTCAAAATATCCGAAACATCCCAATATCGAGGCGTGAGCCATATTTTGGAGCCAAATTCTGGCTCTCTGCACGTATTCGCATTTTGAAATTACGACTTATTATACCCAACATATGCTAAGTACAGAAAGCGGCAATGAGTCATATTTTGCACAAACTCCTCTGCAGTTTTCAAAAAATCTCAAACATCTCAATTTCGAGGCATGGGCCATATTTTGGAGCCAAATTCAGGCTCTCTACAAGTATTCGCAGTTTGAAATTACGACTTTTTATACCCAACATATGCCAAGTACTGAAAGCGCCGTTTGGTCACATTTGTCCCAAACCTCCCTGTAGTTTTCAAAATATCCCAGATACCCCAATTTCGAGGCCTGAGCCATATTTTGGAGCCAAATTCTGGCTCTCTGCACGTATTCGCAGTTTGAATTACGAATTTTTTATACCCAACATATGCGAAGTACTGAAAGTGGCGTTTGGTCACATTTGTCCCAAACCTCCCTGCAGTTTTGAGAATATCCCAAACATCCCAATATCGAAACCTGAGCCATATTTTGGAGACAAATTCTGGCTCTCTGCACGTATTCGCAGTTTGATATTACGACTTTTTATACCCAACATATGCCAAGTACTGAAAGCGGCGGTGAGTCACATTTTGCACAAACTCCCCTGCAGTTTTCAAAATATCCCAAACTTCCCAATTTCGAGGCCTGAACCATATTATGGAGCCAAATTCTGGCTCTCTGCACGTATTCGCAGTGTGAAATTACTATTTTTTTATTACCCAACATATGCGAAGTACTGATGATGTGGTGTTTGGTCACATTTGTCCCAAACCTCCCTGCAATTTTCAAAATATCCCAAACATCCCAATATCGATGCCTGAGATAAATATTTCAGCTAAATTCTGGCTCTCTGCACGTATTCGCAGTTTGATATTACAACTTTTTATACTCAACATATGCCCAGTATTGAAAGCGGCAGTGAGTCACATTTTGCACAAACTCCTCTGCAGTTTTCAAAATATCCCAAACATCCCAATTTCGAGGCCTGAGCCATATTTTGGAGCCAAATTCTGGCTCTCTGCACGTATTCGCAGTTTGAAATTACGATTTTTTTATACCCAACATATGCGAAGTACTATATATTTCGTTTGGTCACATTTGTCCCAAACCTCCCTGCAATTTTCAAAATATCCCAAACATCCCAATATCGAGGCCTGAGCTATATTTTGGAGCCAAATTCTGGCTCTCTCCACGTATTCGCAGTTTGATATTACGACATTTTATACCCAACATATGCCAAGTACTGAGAGCGGAAGTGAGTATCATTTTGCACAAACTCCCCTGCAGTTTTTAAAATATCCCAAACTTCCCAATTTCTAGGCCTGAACCATATTTTGGAGCTAAATTCTGGCTCTCTGCACGTATTCGCAGTTTGAAATTACTAATTTTTATACACAACATATGCCAATTCCTGAAAGTGGCAGTTAGTCAAATTTTGCACAAACTCCCCTACAGTTTTCGAAATATCCCAAATATCCCAATTTCGAGGCCTGAGCCATATTTTGGAGCCAAAATCTAGCTCTCTGCACGTATTCGCAGTTTGAAATTGCGACTTTTTTATACCCAACATATGCCAAGTACTGAAAGCGGCGTTTGGTCACATTTGTCCCAAACCTCACTGCAGTTTTTAAAATATCCTAAATATACCAATTTCGAGGCCTGAGCCATATTTTGGAGCCAAATTCTGGCTCTCTGCACGTATTTGCAGTTTGATATTACGACTTTTTATACCCAACATATGCCCAGTATTGAAAGCGGCAGCGAGTCACATTTTGCACAAACTCCTCTGCAGTTTTCAAAATATCCCAAACTTCCCAATTTCGAGGCCTGAACCATATTTTGGAGCTAAATTCTGGCTCTCTGCACGTATTCGCAGTTTGAAATTACTACTTTTTATACCCAACATATGCCAATTCCTGAAAGCGGCAGTGAGTCACATTTTGCACCAACTCCCCTGAAGTTTTGAAAATATCCCAAATATCCCAATTTCAAGGCCTGAGCCATATTTTGGAGCCAAATTCTGGCTCTCTGCACGTATTCGTAGTTTGAAATTACAACTTTTTATACCCAACATATGCCAATTCCTGAAAACGGCAGTGAGTCATATTTTGCACAAACTCCCCTACAGTTTTCGAAATATTCCAAATATCCCAATTTCAAGGCCTGAGCCATATTTTGGAGCCAAATTCTGGCTCTCTGCACGTATTCGCAGTTTGATATTACGACTTTTTATACCCAACATATGTTAAGTACTGGACGTGGCAGTGAGTCACATTTTGCACAAACTCCTCTGCAGTTTTCAAAATATCCCAAACATCCCAATTTCGAGGCCTGAGCCATATTTTGGAGCCAAATTCTGGCTCTCTGCACGTATTTGCAGTTTGAAATTACGAATTTTTTATACCCAACATATTCGAAGTACTGAATGTGGCGTTTGGTCACAATTGTCCCAAACCTCCCTGCAGTTTTCAAAATATCCCAAACATCCCAATATCGAGCCCTGAGCCATATTTTGGAGTCAAATTCTGGCTCTCTGCACGTATTCGCAGTTTGATATTATGACTTTTTATACCCAACATATGCTAAGTACTGAAAGTGGCGTTTGGTCACATTTGTCCCACACCTACCTGCAGTTTTCAAAATATCCCAAACATCCCAATTTCGAGGCATGAACCATATTTTGGAGCCAAATTCAGGCTCTCTGCACGTATTCGCAGTTTGAAATTACTACTTTTTATACCCAAAATATGCCAATTCCTGAAAGCGGCAGTGAGTCACATTTTGCACAAACTCCCCTGCAGTTTTCAAAATATCCCAAATATATCAATTTCGAGGCCTGAGCCATATTTTGGAGCCAAATTCTGGCTCTCTGCACGTATTCGCAGTTTGAAATTACTTCTTTTTATACCCAACATATGCCAATTCCTGAAAGCGGTAGTGAGTCATATTTTGCACAAACTCCCCTGCAGTTTTCAAGATATTCCAAACTTCCCAATTTCGAGGCCTGAACCATATTTTGGAGCTAAATTCTGGCTCTTTGCACGTTTTTGCTGTTTGAAATTACCACTATTTTATACCCAACATATGCAAAGTACTGAAAGCGGCAGTGAGTCACATTTCGTACAAACTCCCCTGTAGTTTTCGAAATATTCCAAATACCCCAATTTTGATGCCTTAGCCATATTTTGGAGCCAAATTCTGGCTCTCTGCACGTTTTCGCAGTTTGAAATTACCACTTTTTTATACCCAACATATGCAAAGTACTGAAAGCGGCAGTGAGTCACATTTCGAACAAACTCCCCTGCAGTTTTCGAAATATCCCAAATATCCCAATTTCGAGGCTTGAGCAATATTTTGCAGCCAAATTCTGGCTCTCTGCACGTATTCACAGTTTGAAATTACGACTTTTTTCTGCCCAACATATGCCAAGTACTGAATGCGGCGTTTGGTCACATTTGTCCCAAACCGTCCCTGCAGTTTTCAAAATATCCCAAACATCCCAATTTCGAGGCCTGAGCAATATTTTGGAGCCAAATTTTTGCTCTATACACGTATTCGCGGTTTGAAATTACGACATTTTATACCCAACATATGCCAAGTCCTGAAAGTGGCAGTGAGTCACATTTCGCACAAACTCCCCTGCAGTTTTCGAAATAATCCAAATACCCCAATTTTGAGGCCTGAGCCATATTTTGGAGCCAAATTCTGGCTCTCTGCATGTTTTCGCAGTTTGAAATTACCACTTTTTATACCCAACATATGCAAAGTACTGAAAGCAGTGTTTGGTCACATTTGTCTCAAACCCCCTGCAGTTTTCGAAATATCCCAAACATCATAATTTCGAGGCCTTAGCCATATTTTGGAGCCAAATTCTGGCTCTCTGCACGTATTCGCAGTTTGAAATTACGACTTTTTTTTACCCAACATATACCAAGTACTGAAAGCGGCTTTTGGTCACATTTGTCGCAAACCCCCCTGCAGTTTTCAAACTATCCAAAACATCCCAATTTCGAGGCCTGAGCCATATTTTGGAGCCAAATTCTGGCTCTATGCACGTATTCGCAGTTTGAAATTACGACATTTTATACCCAACATATGCCAAGTCTTGAAAGCGGCAGTGAGTCACATTTTGCACAAACTCCCCTGGAGTTTTCGAAATATCCCAAATATCCCAATTTCGAGGCCAGAGCTATATTTTGGAGCCAAATTCTGGCTCTCTGCACGTATTCGCAGTTTGAAATTACGATTTTTTAATACCCAACATATGCCAAGTACTGAAAGCGGCATTTAGTCACATTTGTCCCAAACCCCCCCTGCAGTTTTCAAAATGTCCCAAACATCCCAATTTCGAGGCCTTAGCCATATTTTGGAGCCAAATTCTGGCTCTCTGCACGTATTCGCAGTTTGAAAATACGATTTTTTTATCCCCAAAATATGCCAAGTACTGAAAGCGGCGTTTGGTTACATTTGTCCCTAACCTCCCTGCAGTTTTCAAAATATCCCAAACATCACAATATCTAGGCCTGAGACATATTTTGAAGCCAAATTCTGGCTCTCTGCACGTATTCGCAGTATGATATTACGATTTTTATACCCAACATATGCCAAGTACTGATGCGGCGTTTGGTTACATTTGTCCCAAACCTCCCTGCAGTTTTCAAAATAACCCAAACATCACAATATCGAGGCCTGAGCCATATTTTGGACGTATGCCATATCTCTGCACGTATTCGCACTTTGATATTACAATTTTTATACCCAACATATGACAAGTACTGAAAGCGGCGTTTGGTAACATTTGTCCCAAACCCCCCCTGCAGTTTTCAAAATATCCCAAACATCCCAATTTCGAGGCCTAAGCCATATTTTGGAGCCAAATTCTGGCTCTATGCACGTATTCGCGGTTTGAAATTACGACATTCTATACCCAACATATGCAAAGTCCTGAAAGAGGCAGTGAGTCACATTTCGCACAAACTCCCCTGCAGTTTTCGAAATATCTCATACATCCCAATTTGGAGGCCTGAGCCATATTTTGTAGCCAAGCTCTGGCTCTCTGCACGTATTCGCAGTTTGAAATTACGACTTTTTTATGCCCAACATATGCCAAGTACTGAGAGCAACGTTTGGTCACATTTGTCACAAACCCCCCCTGCAATTTTCAAAATATCCCAAATATCCCAATTTCGAGGCCTGAGCAATATTTTGGAGCCAAATTCTGGCTCTCTGCACGCATTCGCAGTTTGATATTTCGATTTTTATACCTAACATATGCCAAGTCTTGAAAGCGGCAGTGAGTCACATTTCGCACAAACTCCCCTGCAGTTTTCGAAATATCCCAAATATCCCAATTTCGAGGCCTGAGCCATATTTTGGAGCCAAATTCTGGCTCTATGCACGTATTCGCGGTTTGAAATTACGACATTTTATACCCAACATATGCCAAGTCCTGAAAGCAGCAGTGAGTCACATTTCGCACAAACTCCCCTGCAGTTTTCGAAATATCCCAAATATCCCAATTTTGAGGCCAGAGCCATATTTTTGAGCCAAATTCTGGCTCTCTGCACGTATTCGCAGTATGAAATTCCGATATTTTTATACCCAAAATATGCCAAGTACTGAAAGCGGCGTTTGGTTACATTTGTCCAAAACCCCCCTGCAGCTTTCAAAATATCCCAAGCATCACAATATCGAGGCCTGAGCCATATTTTCTAGCCAAATTCTGGCTCTCTGCACGTATTCGCAATTTGATGTTACGATTTTTATACCCAACATATGCCAATTCCTGAAAGCGGTAGTGAGTCATATTTTGCACAAACTCCCCTGCAGTTTTCAAGATATTCCAAACTTCCCAATTTCGAGGCCTGAACCATATTTTGGAGCTAAATTCTGGCTCTTTGCACGTTTTTGCTGTTTGAAATTACCACTATTTTATACCCAACATATGCAAAGTACTGAAAGCGGCAGTGAGTCACATTTCGTACAAACTCCCCTGTAGTTTTCGAAATATTCCAAATACCCCAATTTTGATGCGTGAGCCATATTTTGGAGCCAAATTCTGGCTCTCTGCACGTTTTCGCAGTTTGAAATTTCCACTTTTTTATACCTAACATATGCAAAGTACTGAAAGCGGCAGTGAGTCACATTTCGAACAAACTCCCCTGCAGTTTTCGAAATATCCCAAATATCCCAATTTCGAGGCTTGAGCAATATTTTGCAGCCAAATTCTGGCTCTCTGCACGTATTCGCAGTTTGAAATTACGACTTTTTTATGCCCAACATTTGCCAAGTACTGAATGCGGCGTTTGGTCACATTTGTCCCAAACCGTCCCTGCAGTTTTCAAAATATCCCAAACATCCCAATTTCGAGGCCTGAGCAATATTTTGGAGCCAAATTTTTGCTCTATACACGTATTCGCGGTTTGAAATTACGACATTTTATACCCAACATATGCCAAGTCCTGTAAGTGGCAGTACGTCACATTTCGCACAAACTCCCCTGCAGTTTTCGAAATAATCCAAATACCCCAATTTTGAGGCCTGAGCCATATTTTGGAGCCAAATTCTGGCTCTCTGCATGTTTTCGCAGTTTGAAATTACCACTTTTTTATACCCAACATATGCAAAGTACTGAAAGCGGTGTTTGGTCACATTTGTCTCAAACCCCCTGCAGTTTTCGAAATATCCCAAACATCATAATTTCGAGGCCTTAGCCATATTTTGGAGCCAAATTCTGGCTCTCTGCACGTATTCGCAGTTTGAAATTACGACTTTTTTTTACCCAACATTTACCAAGTACTGAAAGCGGCTTTTGGTCACATTTGTCGCAAACCCCCCTGCAGTTTTCAAAATATCCAAAACATCCCAATTTCGAGGCCTGAGCCATATTTTGGAGCCAAATTCTGGCTCTATGCACGTATTCGCAGTTTGAAATTACGACATTTTATACCCAACATATGCCAAGTCTTGAAAGCGGCAGTGTGTCACATTTTGCACAAACTCCCCTGGAGTTTTCGAAATATCCCAAATATCCCAATTTCGAGGCCAGAGCTATATTTTGGAGCCAAATTCTGGCTCTCTGCACGTATTCGCAGTTTGAAATTACGATTTTTTAATACCCAACATATGCCAAGTACTGAAAGCGGCGTTTAGTCACATTTGTCCCAAACCCCCCCTGCAGTTTTCAAAATGTCCCAAACATCCCAATTTCGAGGCCTTAGCCATATTTTGGAGCCAAATTCTGGCTCTCTGCACGTATTCGCAGTTTGAAAACACGATTTTTTTATCCCTAAAATATGCCAAGTACTGAAAGCGGCGTTTGGTTACATTTGTCCCTAACCTCCCTGCAGTTTTCAAAATATCCCAAACATCACAATATCTAGGCCTGAGACATATTTTGAAGCCAAATTCTGGCTCTCTGCACGTATTCGCAGTATGATATTACAATTTTTATACCCAACATATGCCAAGTACTGAAGCGGCGTTTGGTTACATTTGTCCCAAACCTCCCTGCAGTTTTCAAAATATCCCAAACATCACAATATCGAGGCCTGAGCCATATTTTGGACGTATGCCATATCTCTGCACGTATTCGCACTTTGATATTACAATTTTTATACACAACATATGACAAGTACTGAAAGCGGCGTTTGGTAACATTTGTCCCAAACCCCCCCTGCAGTTTTCAAAATATCCCAAACATCCCAGTTTCGAGGCCTGAGCCATATTTTGGAGCCAAATTCTGGCTCTATGCACGTATTCGCGGTTTGAAATTACGACATTTTATACCCAACATATGCCAAGTCCTGAAAGAGGCAGTGAGTCACATTTCGCACAAACTCCCCTGCAGTTTTCGAAATATCCCATACATCCCAATTTGGAGGCCTGAGCCATATTTTGTAGCCAAGCTCTGGCTCTCTGCACGTATTCCCAGTTTGAAATTACGACTTTTCTATGCCCAACATATGCCAAGTACTGAGAGCAACGTTTGGTCACATTTGTCACAAACCCCCCCTGCAATTTTCAAAATATCCCAAATATCCCAATTTCGAGGCCTGAGCAATATTTTGGAGCCAAATTCTGGCTCTCTACACGCATTCGCAGTTTGATATTTCGATTTTTATACCTAACATATGCCAAGTCTTGAAAGCGGCAGTGAGTCACATTTCGCACAAACTCCCCTGCAGTTTTCGAAATATCCCAAATATCCCAATTTCGAGGCCTGAGCAATATTTTGGAGCCAAATTCTGGCTCTCTGCACGTATTCGAAGTTTGAAATTACGACTTTTTATACCCAACATATGCCAAGTACTGAAAGCGGCGTTTGGTTACATTTGTCCCAAACCTCCCTGCAGTTTTCAAAATATCCAAAACATCCCAATTCCGAGGCCTGAGCCATATTTTGGAGCCAAATTCTGGCTCTATGCACGTATTCGCGGTTTGAAATTACGACATTTTATACCCAACATATGCCAAGTCCTGAAAGCAGCAGTGAGTCACATTTCGCACAAACTCCCCTGCAGTTTTCGAAATATCCCAAATATCCCAATTTTGAGGCCTGAGCCATATTTTGGAGCCAAATTCTGGCTCTCTGCACGTATTCGCAATTTGAATTTACGAATTTTTATACCCAACATATGCCAAGTACTGAAAGCGGCAGTGAGTCACATTTTGCTCAAACTCCCCTGCAGTTTTTAAAATATCCCAAACATCCCACTTTCGTGGCCGGAGCTATATTTTCGAGCCAAAATCAAGCTCTCTGCACATATTCGCAGTTTGAAATTCCGATTTTTATACCCAACATATGCCAAGTACTGAAAGCTGCAGTGAGTCACATTTCGCACAAACTCCCCTGGAGTTTTCGAAATATCCCAAATATCCCAATTTCGAGGCCTGAGCCATATTTTGCAGCCATATTCTGGCTCTCTGCACGTATTCGCAGTTTGAAATTAAGACTTTTTTATACCCAACATATGCCAAGTACTGAAAGCGGCGTTTGGTCACATTTGTCCCAAACCCCCCATGCAGTTTTCAAAATATCCCAAACATCCCAATTCCGAGGCCTGAGCCATATTTTGGAGCCAAATTCTGGCTCTATGCACGTATTCGCGGTTGGAAATTACGACATTTTATACCCAACATATGCCAAGTACTGAAAGTGGCAGTGAGTCACATTTCGCACAAACTCCCCTGCAGTTTTCGAAATATCCCAAATATATAAATTTCGAGGCCTGAGCCATATTTTGGAGCCAAATTCTGGCTCTCTGCACGTATTCGCAGTATGAAATTCCGATATTTTTATACCCAACATATGCCAAGTACTGAAAGCGGCGTTTGGTTACATTTGTCCAAAACCCCCCTGCAGCTTTCAAAATATCCCAAGCATCACAATATCGAGGCCTGAGCCATATTTTCTAGCCAAATTCTGGCTCTCTGCACGTATTCGCAATTTGATATTACGATTTTTATACCCAACATATGCCAAGTACTGAAATTGGCAGTGAGTCACATTTTGCACAAACTCCCCTGCAGTTTTCGAAATATCCCAATCATCCCAATTTCGAGGCGTGAGCCATATTTTCGAGCCAAACTCAGGCTCTCTGCACGTATTCGAAGTTTGAAATTACGACTTTTTTATACCCAATATATGCCAAGTACTGATAGCGGCGTTTGGTAACATTTGTCCCAAACCCCCCCTGCAGTTTTCAAAAAATCCAAAACATCCCAATTACGAGGCCTGAGCCATATTTTGGAGCCAAATTCTGGCTCTATGCACGTATTCGCGGTTTGAAATTACGACATTTTATACCCAACATATGCCAAGTCCTGAAAGCGGCAATGAGTCACATTTCGCACAAACTCCCCTGCCGTTTTCGAAATATCCCAAATATCCCAATTTCAAGGCCTGTGCAATATTTTGGAGCCAAATTCTGGCTCTCTGCACGTATTCGAAGTTTGAAATTACGACTTTTTATACCCAACATATGCCAAGTACTGAACGCGGCGTTTGGTCACATTTGTCCCAAACCCCCCCCCCCCCTGCAGTTTTCAAAATATCCCAAACATCCCAATTCCGAGGCCTGAGCCATATTTTGGAGCCAAATTCTGCCTCTCTTCACGTATTCGCAGTTTGAAATTACGAATTTATATACCCAACATATGCCAAGTACTGAAAGTGGCGTTTCGTCACATTTGTCCCAAACCTCCCTGCAGTTTTCGAAATATCCCAAACATCCCAATTTCGAGGCCTGAGCCATATTTTAGAGCCAAATTCTGGCTCTATGCACGTATTCGCGGTTTGAAATTACGACATTTTATACCAAACATATGCCAAGTCCTGAAAGAGGCAGTGAATCACATTTCGCTCAAACTCCCCTGCAGTTTTCGAAATATCCAATACATCCCAATTTGGAGGCCTGAGCCATATTTTGTAGCCAAGCTCTGGCTCTCTGCACGTATTCGCAGTTTGAAATTACGACTTTTTTATGCCCAACATATGCCAAGTACTGAGAGCAGCGTTTGGTCACATTTGTCCCAAACCCCCCCTGCAATTTTCAAAATATCCCAAACATCCCAATTTCGAGGCCTGAGCAATATTTTGGAGCCAAATTCCGGCTCTCTGCACGTATTCGCACTTTGAAATTACGACTTTTTTATAGCCAACTTATGCCAAGTACTGAAAGCAGTGTTTGGTTACATTTGTCCCAAACCTCCCTGCAGTTTTCAAAATATTCCAAACATCACAATATCGAGGCCTGAGCCATATTTTGGAGCCAAATTCTGGCTCTCTGCACGTATTCGCAGTTTGATATTACGATTTTTATACCCAACATATGCCAAGTACTGAAATTGGCAGTGAGTCACATTTTGCACAAACTCCCCTGCAGTTTTCGAAATATCCCAATCATCCCAATTTCGAGGCGTGAGCCATATTTTCGAGCCAAACTCAGGCTCTCTGCACGTATTCGAAGTTTGAAATTACGACTTTTTTATAATCAATATATGCCAAGTACTGATAGCGGCGTTTGGTAACATTTGTCCCAAACTCCCCCTGCAGTTTTCAAAAAATCACAAACATCCCAATTCCGAGGCCTGAGCCATATTTTGGAGCCAAATTCTGGCTCGATGCACGTATTCGCGGTTTGAAATTACGACATTTTATACCCAACATATGCCAAGTCCTGAAAGCGGCAGTGAGTCACATTTCGCACAAACTCCCCTCCAGTTTTCGAAATATCCCAAATATCCCAATTTTGAGGCCTTAGCCATATTTTGGAGCCGAATTCTGGCTCTCTGCACGTATTCGAAGATTGAAATTACGACTTTTATACCCAACATATGCCAAGTACTGAAAGTGGCGTTTGGTGACATTTGTCCCACACCTACCTGCAGTTTTCAAAATATCCCAAACATCCCAATTTCGAGGCATGAGCCATATTTTGGAGCCAAATTCTGGCTCTCTGCATGTGTTCGCAGTTTGAAATTACGAATTTATATACCCAACATATGCTAAGTCCTGAGAGCGGCAGTGAGTCACATTTCGAACAAACTCCCCTGCAGTTTTCGAAATATCCCTAATATCCCAATTTTGAGGCCTGAGCCATATTTTGGAGCCAAATTCTGGCTCTCTGCACGTATTCGCAATTTGAAATTACAACTTTTTATACCCAACATATGCCAAGTACTGAAAGTGGCAGTGAGTCACATTTTGCTCAAACTCCCCTGCAGTTTTCAAAATATCCCAAACATCCCACTTTCGAGGCCGGAGCCATATTTTGGAGCCAAATTCTGGCTCTATGCACGTATTCGCAGTTTGAAATTACGAATTTTTATACCTAACACATGCCAAGTCCTGAAAGCGGCAGTGAGTCAAATTTTGCACAAACTCCCTTACAGTTTTCGAAATATCCCAAATATCCCAATTTCGAGGCCTGAGCCATATTTTGGAGCAAAATTCTGGCTCTCTGCACGTATTCTCAGTTTGAAAATACGATTTTTTTATACCCAAAATATGCCAAGTACTGAAAGCGGCGTTTGGTTACATTTGTCCCTAACCTCCCTGCAGTTTTCAAAATATCCCAAACATCACAATATCGAGGCCTGAGACATATTTTGAAGCCAAATTCTGGCTCTCTGCACGTATTCGCAGTTTGATATTACGAATTTTATACCCAACATATGCCAAGTACTGAAAGCGGCAGTGAGTCACATTTCGCACAAATTTCCCTGCAGTTTTCGAAATATCCCAAATATCCCAAGTTCGAGGCCTGAGCCCTATTTTGGAGCCAAATTCTGGCTCTCTGCACTTATTCACAGTTTGAAATTACGAATTCTTTATACCCAACACATGCAAAGTACTGAAAGCAGCGTTTGGTTACATTTGTCCCAAACCTCCCTGCAGTTTTCAAAATATCCCAAACATCACAATATCGAGGCCTGAGCCATATTTTGGACGTATGCCATATCTCCGCACGTATTCGCAGTTTGATATTACAATTTTTATACCCAACATATGCCAAGTACTGAAAGCGGCGTTTGGTAACATTTGTCCCAAACCCCCCCTGCAGTTTTCAAAATATCCCAAACATCCCAATTTCGAGGCCTGAGCCATATTTTGGAGCCAAATTCTGGCTCTATGCACGTATTCGCGGTTTGAAATTACGACATTTTATACCCAACATATGCCAAGTCCTGAAAGCGGCAGTCAGTCACATTTCGCACAAACTCCCCTGCAGTTTTCTAAATATCCTAAATATCCCAATTTTGAGGCCTGAGCCATATTTTGGAGCCAAATTCTGGCTCTTTGCACGTATTCGAAGTTTGAAATTACGACTTTTTATACCCAACATATGCCATGTACTGAAATTGGCGTTTGGTCACATTTGTCCCAAACCTCCCTGCAGTTTTCAAAATATACCAAACATCCCAATTTCGAGACATGAGCCATATTTTGGAGGCAAATTCTGGCTCTCTTTACGTATTCGCAGTTTGAAATTACGAATTTATATACCCAACATATGCCAAGTACTGAAAGGGGCGTTTTGTCACATTTGTCCCAAACCTCCCTGCCGTTTTCGAAATATCCCAAATATCCCAATTTCAAGGCCTGTGCAATATTTTGGAGCCAAATTCTGGCTCTCTGCACGTATTCGAAGTTTGAAATTACGACTTTTTATACCCAACATATGCCAAGTACTGAACGCGGCGTTTGGTCACATTTGTCCCCCCCCCCCCCCTGCAGTTTTCAAAATATCCCAAACATCCCAATTCCGAGGCCTGAGCCATATTTTGGAGCCAAAATCTGGCTCTCTTCACGTATTCGCAGTTTGAAATTACGAATTTATATACCCAACATATGCCAAGTACTGAAAGTGGCGTTTCGTCACATTTGTCCCAAACCTCCCTGCAGTTTTCGAAATATCCCAAACATACCAATTTCGAGGCCTGAGCCATATTTTAGAGCCAAATTCTGGCTCTATGCACGTATTCGCGGTTTGAAATTACGACATTTTATACCAAACATATGCCAAGTCCTGAAAGAGGCAGTGAATCACATTTCGCTCAAACTCCCCTGCAGTTTTCGAAATATCCCATACATCCCAATTTGGAGGCCTGAGCCATATTTTGTAGCCAAGCTCTGGCTCTCTGCACGTATTCGCAGTTTGAAATTACGACTTTTTTATGCCCAATATATGCCAAGTACTGAGAGCAGCGTTTGGTCACATTTGTCCCAAACCCCCCCTGCAATTTTCAAAATATCCCAAACATCCCAATTTCGAGGCCTGAGCAATATTTTGGAGCCAAATTCTGGCTCTCTGCACGTATTCGCACTTTGAAATTACGACTTTTTTTATGCCAACTTATGCCAAGTACTGAAAGCAGTGTTTGGTTACATTTGTCCCAAACCTCCCTGCAGTTTTCAAAATATTCCAAACATCACAATATCGAGGCCTGAGCCATATTTTGGAGCCAAATTCTGGCTCTCTGCACGTATTCGCAGTTTGATATTACGATTTTTATACCCAACATATGCCAAGTACTGAAATTGGCAGTGAGTCACATTTTGCACAAACTCCCCTGCAGTTTTCGAAATATCCCAATCATCCCAATTTCGAGGCGGAGCCATATTTTCGAGCCAAACTCAGGCTCTCTGCACGTATTCGAAGTTTGAAATTACGACTTTTTTATAATCAATATATGCCAAGTACTGATAGCGGCGTTTGGTAACATTTGTCCCAAACTCCCCCTGCAGTTTTCAAAATATCCCAAACATCCCAATTCCGAGGCCTGAGCCATATTTTGGAGCCAAATTCTGGCTCGATGCACGTATTCGCGGTATGAAATTACGACATTTTATACCCAACATATGCCAAGTCCTGAAAGCGGCAGTGAGTCACATTTCGCACAAACTCCCCTCCAGTTTTCGAAATATCCCAAATATCCCAATTTTGAGGCCTTAGCCATATTTTGGAGCCAAATTCTGGCTCTCTGCACGTATTCGAAGATTGAAATTACGACTTTTATACCCAACATATGCCAAGTACTGAAAGTGGCGTTTGGTGACATTTGTCCCACACCTACCTGCAGTTTTCAAAATATCCCAAACATCCCAATTTCGAGGCATGAGCCATATTTTGGAGCCAAATTCTGGCTCTCTGCATGTATTCGCAGTTTGAAATTACGAATTTATATACCCAACATATGCTAAGTCCTGAGAGCGGCAGTGAGTCACATTTCGAACAAACTCCCCTGCAGTTTTCGAAATATCCCTAATATCCCAATTTTGAGGCCTGAGCCATATTTTGGAGCCAAATTCTGGCTCTCTGCACGTATTCGCAATTTGAAATTACGACTTTTTATACCCAACATATGCCAAGTACTGAAAGTGGCAGTGAGTCACATTTTGCTCAAACTCCCCTGCAGTTTTCAAAATATCCCAAACATCCCACTTTCGAGGCCGGAGCCATATTTTGGAGCCAAATTCTGGCTCTATGCACGTATTCGCAGTTTGAAATTACGAATTTTTATACCTAACACATGCCAAGTCCTGAAAGCGGCAGTGAGTCAAATTTTGCACAAATTCCCTTACAGTTTTCGAAATATCCCAAATATCCCAATTTCGAGGCCTGAGCCATATTTTGGAGCAAAATTCTGGCTCTCTGCACGTATTCTCAGTTTGAAAATACGATTTTTTTATACCCAAAATATGCCAAGTACTGAAAGCGGCGTTTGGTTACATTTGTCCCTAACCTCCCTGCAGTTTTCAAAATATCCCAAACATCACAATATCGAGGCCTGAGACATATTTTGAAGCCAAATTCTGGCTCTCTGCACGTATTCCCAGTTTGATATTACGAATTTTATACCCAACATATGCCAAGTCCTGAAAGCGGCAGTGAGTCACATTTCGCACAAACTCCCCTCCAGTTTTCGAAATATCCCAAATATCCCAATTTTGAGGCCTTAGCCATATTTTGGAGCCAAATTCTGGCTCTCTGCACGTATTCGAAGATTGAAATTACGACTTTTATACCCAACATATGCCAAGTACTGAAAGTGGCGTTTGGTGACATTTGTCCCACACCTACCTGCAGTTTTCAAAATATCCCAAACATCCCAATTTCGAGGCATGAGCCATATTTTGGAGCCAAATTCTGGCTCTCTGCATGTATTCGCAGTTTGAAATTACGAATTTATATACCCAACATATGCTAAGTCCTGAGAGCGGCAGTGAGTCACATTTCGAACAAACTCCCCTGCAGTTTTCGAAATATCCCTAATATCCCAATTTTGAGGCCTGAGCCATATTTTGGAGCCAAATTCTGGCTCTCTGCACGTATTCGCAATTTGAAATTACGACTTTTTATACCCAACATATGCCAAGTACTGAAAGTGGCAGTGAGTCACATTTTGCTCAAACTCCCCTGCAGTTTTCAAAATATCCCAAACATCCCACTTTCGAGGCCGGAGCCATATTTTGGAGCCAAATTCTGGCTCTATGCACGTATTCGCAGTTTGAAATTACGAATTTTTATACCTAACACATGCCAAGTCCTGAAAGCGGCAGTGAGTCAAATTTTGCACAAACTCCCTTACAGTTTTCGAAATATCCCAAATATCCCAATTTCGAGGCCTGAGCCATATTTTGGAGCAAAATTCTGGCTCTCTGCACGTATTCTCAGTTTGAAAATACGATTTTTTTATACCCAAAATATGCCAAGTACTGAAAGCGGCGTTTGGTTACATTTGTCCCTAACCTCCCTGCAGTTTTCAAAATATCCCAAACATCACAATATCGAGGCCTGAGACATATTTTGAAGCCAAATTCTGGCTCTCTGCACGTATTCGCAGTTTGATATTACGAATTTTATACCCAACATATGCCAAGTACTGAAAGCGGCAGTGAGTCACATTTCGCACAAATTTCCCTGCAGTTTTCGAAATATCCCAAATATCCCAAGTTCGAGGCCTGAGCCCTATTTTGGAGCCAAATTCTGGCTCTCTGCACGTATTCACAGTTTGAAATTACGAATTCTTTATACCCAACATATGCAAAGTACTGAAAGCGGCGTTTGGTTACATTTGTCCCAAACCTCCCTGCAGTTTTCAAAATATCCCAAACATCACAATATCGAGGCCTGAGCCATATTTTGGACGTATGCCATATCTCTGCACGTATTCGCAGTTTGATATTACAATTTTTATACCCAACATATGCCAAGTACTGAAAGCGGCGTTTGGTAACATTTGTCCCAAACCCCCCCTGCAGTTTTCAAAATATCCCAAACATCCCAATTTCGAGGCCTGAGCCATATTTTGGAGCCAAATTCTGGCTCTATGCACGTATTCGCGGTTTGAAATTACGACATTTTATACCCAACATATGCCAAGTCCTGAAAGCGGCAGTCAGTCACATTTCGCACAAACTCCCCTGCAGTTTTCTAAATATCCTAAATATCCCAATTTTGAGGCCTGAGCCATATTTTGGAGCCAAGCTCTACCTCTCTGCACGTATTCGCAGTATGAAATTACGACTTTTTTATGCCCAACATATGCCAAGTACTGAGAGCGGAGTTTGGTCACATTTGTCCCAAACCCCCCCTGCAATTTTCAAAATATACCAAATATCGCAATTTCGAGGCCTGAGCCATATTTTGGAGCCAAATTCTGGCTCTCTGCACGTATTCGCGCTTTGAAATTACGTCTTTTTTATACCCAACTTATGCCAAGTACTGAAAGCAGCGTTTGGTTACATTTGTCCCAAACCTCCCTGCAGTTTTCAAAATATCCCAAATATCACAATATCGAGGCCTGAGTCATATTTTGGAGCCAAATTCTGGCTCTCTGAACGTATTCGCAGTTTAATATTACGATTTTTATACCCAACATATGCCAAGTACTAAAAGAGGCAGTGAGTCACATTTTGCACAAACTCCCATGCAGTTTTCGAAATATCCCAAACATCCCAATTTCGAGGCGTGAACCATATTTTGGAGCCAAACTCTGGCTCTCTGCACGTATTGGCAGTTTGAAATTACCACTTTTTTATACCCAACATATGAAAACTACTGAAAGCGGCGTTTGGTCACATTTGTCTCAAACCCCCCTACAGTTTTCAAAATATCCTAAACATCCCAATTTCGAGGCCTGAGTCATATTTTGGAGCCAAATTCTGGCTCTATGCACGTATCCGCAGTTTGAAATTACGACATTTTATACCCAACATATGCCAAGTCTTAAAAGCGGTAGTGAGTCACATTTCGCACAAACTCCCCTGGAGTTTTCGAAATATCCCAAATATCCCAATTTCGAGGCCAGAGCCATATTTTGGAGCCAAATTCTGGCTCTCTGCACGTATTCGCAGTTTGAAATTACGATTTTTTAATACCCAACATATGCTAAGTACTGAAAGCGGCGTTTAGTCACATTTGTCCCAAACCCCCCCTGCAGTTTTCAAAATGTCCCAAACATCCCAATTTCGAGGCCTTAGCCATATTTTGGAGCCAAATTCTGGCTCTTTGCACGTATTCGCGGTTTGAAATTATGACATTTTATACCCAACATATGCCAAGTACTGAAATTGGCAGTGAGTCACATTTTGCTCAAACTCCCCTGCAGTTTTCAAAATATCCCAAACATCCCACTTTCGAGGCCGGAGCCATATTTTGGAGCCAAATTCTGGCTCTATGCACGTATTCGCAGTTTGAAATTACGAATTTTTATACCTAACACATGCCAAGTCCTTAAAGCGGCAGTGAGTCAAATTTTGCACAAACTCCCTTACAGTTTTCGAAATATCCCAAATATCCCAATTTCGAGGCCTGAGCAATATTTTGGAGCCAAATTCTGGCTCTCTGCACGTATTCGAAGTTTGAAATTACGACTTTTTATACCCAACATATGCCAAGTACTGAACGCGGCGTTTGGTCACATTTCTCCCAAACCCCCCCCCCCCCCCTGCAGTTTTCAAAATATCCCAAACATGCCAATTTCGAGGCCTGAGCAATATTTTGGAGCCAAATTCTGGCTCTATGCACGTATTCGCAGTTTGAAATTTACGACTTTTTATACCTAACATATGCCAAGTCCTGAAAGCGGCAGTGAGTCAAATTTTGCACAAACTCCCTTACAGTTTTCGAAATATCCCAAATATCCCAATTTCGAGGCCTGAGCCATATTTTGGAGCAAAATTCTGGCTCTCTGCACGTATTCGCAGTTTGAGAATACGATTTTTTTATACCCAAAATATGCCAAGTACTGAAAGCGGCGTTTGGTTACATTTGTCCCTAACCTCCCTGCAGTTTTCAAAATATACCAAACATCCCAATTTCGAGACATGAGCCATATTTTGGAGGCAAATTCTGGCTCTCGTCACGTATTCGCAGTTTGAAATTACGAATTTATATACCCAACATATGCCAAGTACTGAAAGTGGCGTTTTGTCACATTTGTCCCAAACCTCCCTGCAGTTTTCGAAATATCCCAAACATCCCAATTTCGAGGCCTGAGCCATATTTTAGAGCCAAATTCTGGCTCTATGCACGTATTCGAGGTTTGAAATTACGACATTTTATACCCAACATATGCCAAGTCCTGAAAGAGGCAGTCACATTTCGCACAAACTCCCCTGCAGTTTTCGAAATATCCCATACATCCCAATTTGGAGGCCTGAGCCATATTTTGTAGCCAAGCTCTACCTCTCTGCACGTATTCGCAGTTTGAAATTACGACTTTTTTATGCCCAACATATGCCAAGTACTGAGAGCGGAGTTTGGTCACATTTGTCCCAAACCCCCCCTGCAATTTTCAAAATATACCAAATATCGCGATTTCGAGGCCTGACCCATATTTTGGAGCCAAATTCTGGCTCTCTGCACGTATTCACACTTTGAAATTACGTCTTTTTTATACCCAACTTATGCCAAGTACTGAAAGCAGCGTTTGGTTACATTTGTCCCAAACCTCCCTGCAGTTTTCAAAATATCCCAAATATCACAATATCGAGGCCTGAGTCATATTTTGGAGCCAAATTCTGGCTCTCTGAACGTATTCGCAGTTTAATATTACGATTTTTATACCCAACATATGCCAAGTACTAAAAGAGGCAGTGAGTCACATTTTGCACAAACTCCCATGCAGTTTTCGAAATATCCCAAACATCCCAATTTCGAGGCGTGAACCATATTTTGGAGCCAAACTCTGGCTCTCTGCACGTATTGACAGTTTGAAATTACCACTTTTTTATACCCAACATATGCAAAGTACTGAAAGCGGCGTTTAGTCACATTTGTCCCAAACCCCCCCTGCAGTTTTCAAAATGTCCCAAACATCCCAATTTCGAGGCCTTAGCCATATTTTGGAGCCAAATTCTGGCTCTTTGCACGTATTCGCGGTTTAAAATTATGACATTTTATACCCAACATATGCCAAGTACTGAAATTGGCAGTGAGTCACATTTTGCACAAACTCCCCTGCAGTTTTCGAAATATCCCAAACATCCCAATTTCGAGGCCTGAGCCATATTTTGGAGCCAAATTCTGGCTCTATGCACGTATTCGCGGTTTGAAATTACGACATTTTATACCCAACATATGCCAAGTCCTGAAAGCGGCAGTGAGTCACATTTCGCACAAACTCCCCTGCAGTTTTCGAAATATCCCAAATATCCCAATTTCGAGGCCTGAGCAATATTTTGGAGCCAAATTCTGGCTCTCTGCACGTATTCGAAGTTTGAAATTACGACTTTTTATACCCAACATATGCCAAGTACTGAACGCGGCGTTTGGTCACATTTCTCCCGAACCCCCCCCCCCCCCCTGCAGTTTTCAAAATATCCCAAACATCCCAATTTCGAGGCCTGACCCATATTTTGGAGCCAAATTCTGGCTCTATGCACGTATTCGCGGTTTGAAATTACGACATTTTATACCCAACATATGCCAAGTCCTGTAAGCGGCAGTGAGTCACATTTCGCACAAACTACCCTGCAGTGTTCGAAATATCCCAAACATCCCAATTTCGAGGCGTGAACCATATTTTGGAGCCAAACTCTGGCTCTCTGCACGTATTGACAGTTTGAAATTACCACTTTTTTATACCCAACATATGCAAAGTACTGAAAGCGGCGTTTAGTCACATTTGTCCCAAACCCCCCCTGCAGTTTTCAAAATGTCCCAAACATCCCAATTTCGAGGCGTGAACCATATTTTGGAGCCAAACTCTGGCTCTCTGCACGTATTGACAGTTTGAAATTACCACTTTTTTATACCCAACATATGCAAAGTACTGAAAGCGGCGTTTAGTCACATTTGTCCCAAACCCCCCCTGCAGTTTTCAAAATGTCCCAAACATCCCAATTTCGAGGCCTTAGCCATATTTTGGAGCCAAATTCTGGCTCTTTGCACGTATTCGCGGTTTGAAATTATGACATTTTATACCCAACATATGCCAAGTACTGAAATTGGCAGTGAGTCACATTTTGCACAAACTCCCCTGCAGTTTTCGAAATATCCCAAACATCCCAATTTCGAGGCCTGAGCCATATTTTGGAGCCAAATTCTGGCTCTATGCACGTATTCGCAGTTTGAAATTTACGACTTTTTATACCTAACATATGCCAAGTCCTGAAAGCGGCAGTGAGTCAAATTTTGCACAAACTCCCTTACAGTTTTCGAAATATCCCAAATATCCCAATTTCGAGGCCTGAGCCATATTTTGGAGCAAAATTCTGGCTCTCTGCACGTATTCGCAGTTTGAGAATACGATTTTTTTATACCCAAAATATGCCAAGTACTGAAAGCGGCGTTTGGTTACATTTGTCCCTAACCTCCCTGCAGTTTTCAAAATATCCCAAACATCACAATATCGAGGCCTGAGACATATTTTGAAGCCAAATTCTGGCTCTCTGCACGTATTCGCAGTTTGATATTACGACTTTTTTATGCCCAACAAATGCCAAGTACTGAGAGCGGCATTTGGTCACATTTGTCCCAAACCCCCCCCTGCAATTTTAAAAATATCCCAAACATCCCAATTTCGAGGCCTGAGCAATATTTTAGAGCCAAATTCTGGCTCTATGCACGTATTCGCGGTTTGAAATTACGACATTTTATACCCAACATATGCCAGGTCCTGAAAGAGGCAGTGAGTCACATTTCGCACAAACTCCCCTGCAGTTTTCGAATTATCCCATACATCCCAATTTGGAGGCCTGAGCCATATTTTGTAGCCAAGCTCTGGCTCTCTGCACGTATTCGCAGTTTGAAATTACGACTTTTTTATGCCCAACATATGCCGAGTACTGAGAGCTGCGTTTGGTCACATTTGTCCCAAACCCCCCCTGCAATTTTCAAAATATCCCAAACATCCCAATTTCGAGGCCTGACCAATATTTTGGAGCCAAATTCTGGCTCTCTGCACGTATTCGCACTTTGAAATTACGACTTTTTTATACCCAACTTATGCCAAGTACTGAAAGCAGCGTTTGGTTACATTTGTCCCAAGCCTCCCTGCAGTTTTCAAAATATCCCAAACATCACAATATCGAGGCCTGACCAATATTTTGGAGAAAAATTCTGGCTCTCTGCACGTATTCGCACTTTGAAATTACGATTTTTTTATTCCCAACTTATGCCAAGTACTGAAAGCGGCGTTTGGTTACATTTGTCCCAAACCTCCCTGCTGTTTTCAAAATATCCAAAACATCCCAATTTCGAGGCCTGAGCCATATTTTAGAGCCAAATTCTGGCTCTATGCACGTATTCGCGTATTGAAATTACGATATTTTATACCCAACATATGCCAAGTCCTGAAAGCGGCAGTGAGTCACATTTTGCACAAACTCCCCTGCAGTTTTCTAAATATCTAAAATATCCCAATTTCGAGGCCTGAACAATATTTTGGAGCCAAATTCTAGCTTTCTGCTCATATTCGCAGTTTGAAATTACGACTTTTTTATGCCCAACATATGCCAAGTACTGAAAGCGGCGATGGGTCACATTTGTCCCAAGCCTCCCTGAAGTTTTCAAAATATCTCAAACATCCCAATTTTGAGGCCTGAGCAATATTTTGGAGCCAAATTCTGGCTCTATGCACGTATCCGCGGTTTAAAATTACGATATTTTATACCCAACATATGCCAAGTCCTGAAAGCGGCAGTGAGTCACATTTCGCTCAAACTCACCTGCAGTTTTCGAAATATCCCAAAAATATCAAAATTTTGAGGCCTGAGCCATATTTTGGAGCCAAATTTTGGCTCTCTGCACGTATTCGCAGTTTGAAATTTCCACTTTTTTAAACCCAACATATGCCAAGTACTGAAAGCGGCGTTTGGTTGCATTTGTCCCAAACATCACAGCAGATTTCAAAATATCCCAAACATCACAATATCGAGGCCTGAGCCATATTTTGGAGCCAAATACTGGCTCTCTGCACGTATTCGCAGTTTGATATTACGATTTTTATACCCAACATATGCCAAGTACTGAAAGCGGCAGTGAGTCACATTTTGCACAAACTCCCCTGCAGTGTTCGAAATATCCCAAACATCCCAATTTCGAGGCCTGAGAAAAAATATTTTGGAGCCAAACTCTGGCTCTCTGCACGTATTTGCAGTTTGAAATTACGACTTTTTTATACCCAATATATGCCAAGTACTGAAAGCGGAGTTTGGTCACATTTGTCCCAAACCCCCCCTGCAGTTTTCAAAATATCTCAAACATCCCAATTTCGAGGCCTGACCCATATTTTGGAGCCAAATTCTGGCTCTATGCACGTATTCGCGGTTTGAAATTACGACATTTTATACCCAACATATGCCAAGTCCTGTAAGCGGCAGTGAGTCACATTTCGCACAAACTACCCTGCAGTGTTCGAAATATCCCAAACATCCCAATTTCGAGGCCTGAGAAAAAATATTTTGGAGCCAAATTTTGGCTCTCTGCACGTATTCGCAGTTTGAAATTTCCACTTTTTTAAACCCAACATATGCCAAGTACTGAAAGCGGCGTTTGGTTGCATTTGTCCCAAACCTCACAGCAGTTTTCAAAATATCCCAAACATCACAATATCGAGGAGTGAGCTATATTTTGGAGCCAAATTCTGGCTTTCTGCACGTATTCGCAGTTTGAAATTACGAATTTATATACCCAACATATGCCAAGTACTGAAAGCGGCGTTTCATCACATTTGTCCCAAACCTCCCTGCAGCTTTCAAAATATCCCAAACATCCCAATTTCGAGGCATGAACCATATTTTGGAGCCAAATTCTGGCTCTATGCACGTTTTCGCGGTTTGAAATTACGATATATTATACCCAACATATGCCAAGTCCTGAAAGCGGCAGTTAGTCACATTTTGCACAAACTCCCCTGCAGTTTTCTAAATATCCCAAATATCCCAATTTCGAGGCCTGAACAATATTTTGGAGCCAAATTGTAGCTTTCTGCAAGTATTCGTTGTTTGAAATTACGACTTTTTTATGCCCAACATATGCTAAGTACTGAAAGCGGCGTTTGGTCACATTTGTCCCAACCCCCCCCCCCCCTGCAGCTTTCAAAATATCCCAAACATCCCAATTTCGAGGCCTGAGCATTATTTTGGAGCCAAATTCTGGCTCTATGCACGTATTCGCGGTTTGAAATTACGATATTTTATACCCAACATATGCCATCTCCTGAAAGCGGCAGTGAGTCACATTTTGCAGAAACTCGCCTGCAGTTTTCTAAATATCCCAAATATCCCAATTTCGAGGCCTGAACAATATTTTGGAGCCAAATTCTAGCTTTCTGCACGTATTCGCAGTTTGAAATAACGACTTTTTTAAGCCCAACATATGCTAAGTACTGAAAGCGGCTTTGGTCACATTTGTCCCAATCCACCTTGCAGTTTTCAAAATATCCCAAACATCTCAATTTCGAGGCCTGAGCCATATTTTGGAGCAAAATTCTGGCTCTATGCACGTATTCGCGGTTTGAAATTACGACATTTTATACCCAACATATGCCATGTCCTGAAAGCGGCAGTGATTCACATTTCGCACAAACTCCCCTGCAGTTTTCGAAATATCCCAAATATCCCAATTTTGAGGCCTGAGCTATATTTTGGAGCCAAATTCTAGCTTTCTGCACGTATTCGCAGTTTGAAATTACGACTTTTTTATGCAAAACATATGCTAAGTTTTAAAAGCGGCTTTGGTCACATTTGTCCCAATCCCCCTTGCAGTTTTCAAAATATCCCAAACATCTCAATTTCGAGGCCTGAGCCATATTTTGGAGCAAAATTCTGGCTCTATGCACGTATTCGCGGTTTGAAATTACGACATTTTATACCCAACATATGCCAAGTCCTGAAAGCGGCAGTGATTCACATTTCGCACAAACTCCCCTGCAGTTTTTGAAATATCCCAAATATCCCAATTTTGAGGCCTGAGCTATATTTTGGAGCCAAATTCTGGCTCTCTGCACGTATTCGAAGTTTGAAATTACGACTTTTTATACCCATCATATAGCAAGTACTGAAAGTGGCATTTGGTCACATGTCCCAAACCTCCCTGCAGTTTTCAAAATATCCCAAACATCCCAATTTCGAGGCCTGAGCCATATTTTGGAGCCAAATTCTGGCTCTATGCACGTATTCGCGTTTTGAAATTACGATATTTTATACCCAACATATGCCAAGTCCTGGAAGCGGCAGTGAGTCACATTTTGCACAAACTCCACTGCAGTTTTCTAAATATCCAAAATATCCCAATTTCGAGGCCTGAACAATATTTTGGAGCCAAATTCTAGCTTTCTGCTCATATACGCAGTTTGAAATTACGACTTTTTTATGCCCAACATATGCCAAGTACTTAAAGCGGCGTTTGGTCACATTTGTCCCAAACCCCCCTTGCAGTTTTCAAAATATCTCAAACATCCCAATTTCGAAGCCTGAGCAATATTTTGGAGCCAACTTCAGGCGCTATGCACGTTTTCGCGGTTTGAAATTACGATATATTATACCCAACATATGCCAAGCGCTGAAAGCGGCGTTTGGTCACATTTGTCTCAATCCCCCCTGCAGTTTTCAAAATATCCCAAACATCCCAATTTCGAGGCCTGAGCAATATTTTAGAGCCAAATTCTGGCTCTCTGTACGTATTCGCAGTTTGAAATTACGACTTTTTTATGCCAAACATATGCTAAGTACTGAAAGCAGCGTTTGGTCACATTTGTCCCAAACACCCCCCCCCCCTTGCAGTTTTCAAAATATCTCAAACATCCCAATTTCGAGGCCTGAGCAATATTTTGGAGCCAAATTCTGGCTCTATGCACGTATTCGCGGTTTGAAATTACGATATTTTATACCCAACATATGCCATCTCCTGAAAGCGGCAGTGAGTCACATTTCGCACAAACTCGCCTGCAGTTTTCTAAATATCCCAAATATCCCAATTTCGAGGCCTGAACAATATTTTGGAGCCAAATTCTAGCTTCCTGCACATATTCGCAGTTTGAAATTACGACTTTTTTATGCCCAACATATGCCAAGTACTGAAAGCGGCGTTTGGTCACATTTGTCCCAAACCCCCCCTTGCAGTTTTCAAAATATCTCAAACATCCCAATTTCGAGGCCTGAGCAATATTTTGGAGCCAAATTCTGGCTCTATGCACGTATTCGCGGTTTGAAATTACGATATTTTATACCCAACATATGCCATCTCCTGAAAGCGGCAGTGAGTCACATTTTGCACAAACTCCCCTGCAGTTTTCTAAATATCCAAAATATCCCAATTTCGAGGCCTGAACAATATTTTGGAGCCAAATTCTAGCTTTCTGCACGTATTCGCAGTTTGAAATTACGACTTTTTTATGCCCAACAATGCTAAGTACTGAAAGCAGCGTTTGGTCACATTTGTCCCAAACACCCCCCCCCCCTGCAGTTTTCAAAATATCTCTAACATCCCAATTTCGAGGCCTGAGCAATATTTTGGAGCCAAATTCTGGCTCTATGCACGTATTCGCGGTTTGAAATTACGATATTTTATACCCAACATATGCCATCTCCTGAAAGCGGCAGTGAATCACATTTCGCACAAACTCGCCTGCAGTTTTCTAAATATCCCAAATATCCCAATTTCGAGGCCTGAACAATATTTTGGAGCCAAATTCTAGCTTTTATACCCAACATATGCCAAGTCCTGAAAGCGGCAGTGAGTCACATTTTGCACAAACTCCACTGCAGTTTTCTAAATATCCAAAATATCCCAATTTCGAGGCCTGAACAATATTTTGGAGCCAAATTCTAGCATTCTGCTCATATACGCAGTTTGAAATTACGACTTTTTTATGCCCATCATATGCCAAGTACTGAAAGCGGCGTTTGGTCACATTTGTCCCAAACCCCCCTTGCAGTTTTCAAAATATCTCAAACATCCCAATTTCGAGGCCTGAGCAATATTTTGGAGCCAACTTCAGGCTCTATGCACGTTTTCGCGGTTTGAAATTACGATATATTATACCCAACATATGCCAAGTCCTGAAAGCGGCAGTGAGTCACATTTTGTACAAACTCCCCTGCAGTTTTCTAAATATCACAAATATCCCAATTTCGAGGCCTGAACCAAATTTTGGAGCCAAATTCTAGCTTTCTGCACGTATTCGCAGTTTGAAATTACGACTTTTTTATGCCCAACATATGCTAAGTACTGAAAGCGGCGTTTGGTCACATTTGTCTCAATCCCCCCTGCAGTTTTCAAAATATCCCAAACATCCCAATTTCGAGGCCTGAGCAATATTTCGGAGCCAAATTCTGGCTCTCTGCACGTATTCGCAGTTTGAAATTACGACTTTTTTATGCCCAACATATGCTAAGTACTGAAAGCCGCGTTTCGTCACATTTGTCCCAAACCTCCCTGCAGTTTTCAAAATATCCCAAACATCCCAATTTCGAGGCCTGAGCCATATTTTAGAGCCAAATTCTGGCTCTATGCACGTTTTCTCGGTTTGAAATTACGATATATTATACCCAACATATGCCAAGTCCTGAAAGCGGCAGTGAATCACATTTTGCACAAACTCCCCTGCAGTTTTCTAAATATCCCAAATATCCCAATTTCGAGGCCTGAACAATATTTTGGAGCCAAATTCCATCTTTCTGCACGTATTCGCAGTTTGAAATTACGACTTTTTTATGCCCAACATATGCTAAGTACTGAAAGCGGCGTTTGGTCACATTTGTGTCAATCCCCTTTGCAGTTTTCAAAATATCCCAAACATCCCAATTTCGAGGCCTGAGCAATATTTTGGAGCCAAATTCTGGCTCTCTGCACGTATTCGCGGTTTGAAATTACGATATTTTATACCCAACATATGCCATCTCCTGAAAGCGGCAGTGAGTCACATTTCGCACAAACTCGCCTGCAGTTTTCTAAATATCCCAAATATCCCCATTTCGAGGCCTGAACAATATTTTGGAGCCAAATTCTAGCTTCCTGCACATATTCGCAGTTTGAAATTACGACTTTTTTATGCCCAACATATGCCAAGTACTGAAAGCGGCGTTTGGTCACATTTGTCCCAAACCCCCCCTTGTAGTTTTCAAAATATCTCAAACATCCCAATTTCGAGGCCCGAGCAATATTTTGGAGCCAAATTCTGGCTCTATGCACGTATTCGCGGTTTAAAATTACGACATTTTATACCCAACATATGCCAAGTCCTGAAAGCGGCAGTGAGTCACATTTCGCACAAACTCCCCTGCAGTTTTCTAAATATCCCAAATATTCCAATTTCGAGGGCCTGAACAATATTTTGGAGCCAAATTCTAGCTTTCTGCACGTATTCGCAGTTTGAAATTACGACTTTTTGATGCCCAACATATGCTAAGTACTGAAAGCGGCTTTGGTCACATTTGTCCCAATCCCCCTTGCAGTTTTCAAAATATCCCAAACATCTCAATTTCGAGGCCTGAGCCATATTTTGGAGCAAAATTCTGGCTCTATGCACGTATTCGCGGTTTGAAATTACGACATTTTATACCCAACATATGCCAAGTCCTGAAAGCGGCAGTGATTCACATTTCGCACAAACTCCCCGGCAGTTTTCGAAATATCCCAAATATCCCAATTTTGAGGCCTGAGCTATATTTTGGAGCCAAATTCTGGCTCTTTGCACGTATTCGCAGTTTGAAATTACGACTTTTTTATGCAAAACATATGCTAAGTACTGAAAGCGGCAATTGGTCACATTTGTCACAAATCCCTCCCTGCAGTTTTCAAAATATATCAAACATCCCAATTTCGAGGCCTGAGCAATATTTTGGAGCCAAATTCTGGCTCTATGCACGTATTCGCAGTTTGAAATTACGACATTTTATACCCAACATATGCCAAGTCCTGAAATCGGCAGTGAGTCACATTTCGCACAAACTTATCTGCAGCTTTCGAAATAACGCAAATATCCCAATTTTGAGGCCTGAGCCATATTTTGGAGCCAAATTCGGGATCTCTGCACGTATTTGCAGTTTGAAATTACCACTTTTTTATACTCAACATATGCCAAGTACTGAAAGCTGAGTTTGGTCACATTTGTCCCAAACCCCTCCTGCAGGTTTAAAAATATCCTAAACATCCCAATTTCGAGGCCTGAGCCATATTTTGGAGCCAAATTCTGGTTCTTTGCACGTATTCGCGGTTTGAAATTACGACATTTTATACCCAACATATGCCAAGTTTTGATAGCGGCAGTGAGTCAAATTTCGCACAAACTCCCCTGCATGTTTCGAAATATCCCAAATATCCCAATTTCGAGGCCTGAGCCATATTTTGGAGCCAAATTCTGGCTCTCTGCACGTATTCGCAGTTTGAAATTACGACTTTTTTATACCCAACATATGCAAAGTACTAAACGCGGCGTTTGGTCACATTTGTCCAAAACCCCCCCTGCAGTTTTCAAAATATCCCAAACATCCCAATTTCGAGGCCTGAGCCATATTTTGGAGCCAAATTCTGGCTCTATGCACGTATTCGCGGTTTGAAATTACGATATTTTATACCCAACATATGCCAAGTCCTGAAAGCAGCAGTGAGTCACATTTTGCACAAACTCCCCTGCAGTTTTCGAAATATCCCAAATATCCCAATTTTGAGGCCTGAGCTATATTTTGGAGCCAAATTCTGGCTCTCTGCACGTATTCGAAGTTTGAAATTACGACTTTTTATACCCAACATATGCCAAGTACTGAAAGTGGCATTTGGTCAAATTTATCCCAAACCTCCCTGCAGTTTTCAAAATATCCCAAACATCCCAATATCGAGGAATGAGCCATATATTGGAGCCAATTTATGGCTCTCTACACGTATTCGCAGTTTGAAATTACGACTTTTTTATGCCCAACATATGCCAAGTACTGAAAGCGGCGTTTGGTCACATTTGTCCAAAACCCTCCCTGCAGTTTTCAAAATATCTTAAACATCACAATTTCGAGGCCTGATCAATATTTTGGAGCCAAATTCTGGCTCTTTGCACGTATTCGCGGTTTGAAATTACGACATTTTATACCCAACATATGCCAAGTCCTGAAAGCGGCAGTGAGTCACATTTCGCACAAACTCACCTGCAGTTTTCGAAATATCCCAAATATCCCAATTTTGAGGCCTGAGCCATATTTTGGAGCCAAATTCTGGCTCTCTAAACGTATTCGCAGTTTGAAATTACCACTTTTTTATACCCAACATATGCCAAGTACTGAAAGCGGCGTTTGGTCACATTTGTCTAAATCCCCTCTGCAGTTTTCAAAATATCCCAAACATCCCAATTTCGAGGCCTGAGCCATATTTTGGAGCCAAACTCTGGCTCTCTGCACGTATTCACAGTTTGAAATTACGACTTTTTTATGCCCAACATATGCCAGGTACTGAAAGCGGCGTTTTGTCACATTTGTCCCAAACCTCCCCTGCAGTTTTCAAAATATCTCAAACATCCCAATTTGGAGGCCTGAGCAATATTTTGGAGCCAAATTCTTGCTCTATACACGTATTCGCGGTTTGAAATTACAACATTTTATACCCAACATATGCAGAGTCCTGAAAGCGGCAGTGAGTCACAATTCGCACAAACCCCCCTTCCAGTTTTAAAAATATCCCAAACATCCCAATTTCGAGGCCTGAGCCATATTTTGGAGCCAAATTCTGGCTCTCTGCACGAATTCGCAGTTTGAAATTACGACTTTTTTATACCCAACATATGCAAAGTACTAAACGCGGCGTTTGGTCACATTTGTCCAAAACCCCCCCCCCTGCAGTTTTCAAAATATCCCAAACATCCCAATTTCGAGGCCTGAGCCATATTTTGGAGCCAAATTCTGGTTCTATGCACGTTTTCGCGGTTTGAAATTACGACATTTTATACCCAACATATGCCAAGTCCTGTAAGCGGCAGTGAGTCACATTTCGCACAAACTCCCCTGCAGTTTTCGAAATATCCCAAATATCCCAATTTTGAGGACCGAGCTATATTTTGGAGCCAAATTCTGGCTCTATGCACGTATTCGCGGTTTGAAATTACGACATTTTATACCCAACATATGTCAAGTACTGAAATCGCCTTTGGTCACATTTGTCCCAATCCCCCCCCCCCCTGCAATTTTCAAAATATCTCAAACATCCCAATTTTGAGGCCTGAGCAATATTTTGTAGCCAAATTCTGGCTCTATGCACGTATTCGCGGTTTGAAATTACAACATTTTATACCCAACATATGCCAAGTCCTGAAAGCGGCCGTGAGTCACATTTCGCACAAACTCACCTGCAGTTTTCGAAATATCCCAAATATCCCAATTTTGAGGCCTGAGCCTTATTATGGAGCCAAATTCTGGCTCTCTGCACGTATTCGCAGTTTGAAATTACAACTTTTTTATACCCAACATATGCCAAGTACTGAAAGTGGCGTTTGGTCTCATTTGTCTCAATCCCCCCTGCAGTTTTCAAAATATTCTAAATATCCCAATTTCGAGGCCTGAGCCATATTTTGGAGCCAAATTCTGGCTCTCTGCACGTATTCGCAGTTTGAAATAACAACTTTTTTATACCCAATATATGCCAAGTACTGAAAGCGGAGTTTGGTCACATTTGTCCCAAATCCCCCCTGTAGTTTTAAAAATATCCCAAACATCCCAATTTCGAGGCCTGAGCCATATTTTGGAGCCAAATTTTGGCTCTATGTACGTATTCGCAGTTTGAAATTACGACTTTTTTATACCCAACATATGCAAAGTACTGAAAGCGGTGTTTGGTCACATTTGTTCCAAACCCCCCCTGCAGTTTTCAAAATATCCCAAACATCCCAATTTCGAGGCCTGAGCAATATTTTGTAGCCAAATTCTGGCTCTATAAACGTATTCGCGGTTTGAAATTACGACATTTTATACCCAACATATGCCAAGTCCTGAAAGCGGCAGTGAGTCACATTTCGCACAAACTCCCCTGCAGTTTTCGAAATATCCCAAATATCCCAATTTCGAAGCCTGAACAATATTTTGGAGCCAAATTCTAGCTTTCTGCACGTATTCGCAGTTTGAAATTACGACTTTTTTATGCCCAAAATAAGCCAAGTACTGTAAGCGGCGTTTGGTCACATTTGTCCCAAAACCTCCCTGCAGTTTTCAAAATATCCCAAACATCCCAATTTTGAGGCCTGAGCCATATTTTGGAGCCAAATTCTGGCTCTCTGCACGTATTCGCAGTTCGAAATTACGACTTTTTTATGCCCAACATATGCCAAGTACTGAAAGCGGCGTTTTGTCACATTTGTCCCAAACCCTCCCTGCAGTTTTCAAAATATCTCAAACATCCCAATTTTGAGGCCTGAGCAATATTTTGGAGCCAAATTCTGGCTCTATGCACGTATTCGCGGTTTGAAATTACAACATTTTATACCCAACATATGCCAAGTCCTGAAAGCGGCAGTGAGTCACATTTCGCACAAACCCCCCTTGCAGTTTTAAAAATATCCCAAACATCCCAATTTCGAGGCCTGAGCCATATTTTGGAGCCAAATTCTGGCTCTCTGCACGTATTCGCAGGTTGAAATTACGAATTTATATACCCAACATATGCCAAGTACTAAAAGCGGCATTTGGTCACATTTGTCCCAAACCTCCCTGCAGTTTTCAAAATATCCCAAACATCCCAACTTCGAGGCTTGAGCCATGTTTGGGAGCCAAATTCTGGCTCTATGCACGTATTCGCGGTTTGAAATTACGATATATTATACCCAACATATGCCAAGACCTGAAAGCGGCTGTAAGTCACATTTTGCACAAACTCCCCTGCAGTTTTCCAAATATCCCAAATATCCCAATTTCGAGGCCTGAACAATATTTTGGAGCCAAATTCTAGCTTTATGCACGTATTCGCAGTTTGAAATTACGACTTTTTTATGCTCAACATATGCCAAGTACTGAAAGCGGCGTTTGGTCACATTTGTCCCAAACCCTCCCTGCAGTTTTCAAAATATCTCAAACATCCCAATTTCGAGGCCTGAGCAATATTTTGGAGCCAAATTCTGGCTCTATGCACGTATTCGCGGTTTGAAATTACGACATTTTATACCCAACATATGCCAAGTCCTGAAAGCGGCAGTGAGTCACATTTCGCACAAACTCACCTGCAGTTTTCGAAATATCCCAAATATCCCAATTTTGAGGCCTGAGCCATATTTTGGAGCCAAATTCTGGCTCTCTACACTTATTCGCAGTTCGAAATTACCACTTTTTTATACCAAACATATGCCAAGTACTGAAATCGGCGTTTGGTCACATTTGTCTCAATCCCCCGTGCAGTTATCAAAATATCCCAAACATCTCAATTTCGAGGCCTGAGCCATATTTTGGAACAAAATTCTGGCTCTATGCACGTATTCGCGGTTTGAAATTACGACATTTTATACCCAACATATGCCAAGTCCTGAAAGCGGCAGTGAGTCACATTTCGCACAAACTCACCTGCAGTTTTCGAAATATCCCAAATATCCCAATTTTGAGGCCTGAACAATATTTTGGAGCCAAATTCTAGCTTTCTGCACGTATTCGCAGTTTGAAATTACGACTTTTTTATGCCCAACATATGCTAAGTACTGAAAGCGGCTTTGGTCACATTTGTCCCAATCCCCCTTGCAGCTTTCAAAATATCCCAAACATCTCAATTTCGAGGCCTGAGCCATATTTTGGAGCAAAATTCTGGCTCTATGCACGTATTCGCGGTTTGAAATTACGACATTTTATACCCAACATATGCCAAGTCCTGAAAGCGGCAGTGATTCACATTTCGCACAAACTCCCCGGCAGTTTTCGAAATATCCCAAATATCCCAATTTTGAGGCCTGAGCTATATTTTGGAGCCAAATTCTGGCTCTTTGCACGTATTCGAAGTTTGAAATTACGACTTTTTATACCCATCATATGCCAAGTACTGAAAGTGGCATTTGGTCACATTTGTCCCAAACCTCCCTGCAGTTTTCAAAATATCCCAAACATCCCAATTTCGAGGCCTGAGCCATATTTTGGAGCCAAATTCTGGCACTATGCACGTATTCGCGGTTTGAAATTACGATATTTTATACCCAACATATGCCAAGTCCTGAAAGCGGCAGTTAGTCACATTTTGAACAAACTCCCCTGCAGTTTTCTAAATATCCAAAATATCCCAATTTCGAGGCCTGAACAATATTTTGGAGCCAAATTCTAGCTTTCTGCTCATATTCGCAGTTTGAAATTACGACTTTTTTATACCCAATATATGCCAAGTACTGAAAGCGGAGTTTGGTCACATTTGTCCCAAACCCCCCCCCCCTGCAGTTTTCAAAATATCTCAAACATCCCAATTTCGAGGCCTGACCCATATTTTGGAGCCAAATTCTGGCTCTATGCACGCATTCGCGGTTTGAAATTACGACATTTTATACCCAACATATGCCAAGTCCTGTAAGCGGCAGTGAGTCACATTTCGCACAAACTCCCCTGCAGTTTTCGAAATATCCCAAATATCCCAATTTTGAGGCCTGAGCTATATTTTGGAGCCAAATTCTGGCACTCTGCACGTATTCGAAGTTTGAAGTTACGACTTTTTATATCCAACATTTGCCAAGTACTGAAAGTGGCATTTGGTCACATTTGTCCCAAACCTCCCTGCAGTTCTCAAAATATCCCAAACATCCCAATTTCGAGGCATGAGCCATATTTTGGAGCCAAATTCTTGCTCTCTGCACGTATTCGCAGTTTGAAATTACGAATTTATATACCCAACATATGCCAAGTACTAAAAGCGGCGTTTCGTCACATTTGTCCCAAACCTCCCTGCAGTTTTCAAAATATCCCAAACATCCCAATTTCGAGGCCTGAGCCATATTTTGGAGCCAAATTCTGGCTCTATGCACGTTTTCGCGGTTTAAAATTACGATATATTATACCCAACATATGCCAACTCCTGAAAGCGGCAGTGAGTCACATTTCGCACAAACTCCCCTGCAGTTTTCTAAATATCCCAAATATCCCAATTTCGAGGCCTGAACAATATTTTGGAGCCAAATTCTAGCTTTCTGCACGTATTCGCAGTTTGAAATTACGAATTTTTTATGCAAAACATATGCTAAGTACTGAAAGCGGCAATTGGTCACATTTGTCACAAATCCCTCCCTGCAGTTTTCAAAATATCTCAAACATCCCAATTTCGAGGCCTGAGCAATATTTTGGAGCCAAATTCTGGCTCTATGCACGTATTCGCAGTTTGAAATTACGACATTTTATACCCAACATATGCCAAGTCCTGAAATCGGCAGTGAGTCACATTTCGCACAAACTTATCTGCAGCTTTCGAAATAACGCAAATATCCCAATTTTGAGGCCTGAGCCATATTTTGGAGCCAAATTCGGGATCTCTGCACGTATTTGCAGTTTGAAATTACCACTTTTTTATACCCAACATATGCCAAGTACTGAAAGCGGCGTTTGGTTTCATTTGTCTCAATCGCCCCTGCAGTTTTCAAAATATTCCAAACATCCAAATTTCGAGGCCTGAGCCATATTTTGGAGCCAAATTCTGGCTCTCTGCACGTATTCGCAGTTTGAAATTACAACTTTTTTATACCCAATATATGCCAAGTACTGAAAGCTGAGTTTAGTCACATTTGTCCCAAACCCCTCCTGCAGGTTTAAAAATATCCTAAACATCCCAATTTCGAGGCCTGAGCCATATTTTGGAGCCAAATTCTGGCTCTTTGCACGTATTCGCGGTTTGAAATTACGACATTTTATACCCAACATATGCCAAGTCTTGATAGCGGCAGTGAGTCAAATTTCGCACAAACTCCCCTGCATGTTTCGAAATATCCCAAATATCCCAATTTCGAGGCCTGAGCCATATTTTGGGGCCAAATTCTGGCTCTCTGCACGTATTCGCAGTTTGAAATTACGACTTTTTTATACCCAACATATGCAAAGTACTGAACGCGGCGTTTGGTCACATTTGTCCAAAACCCCCCCTGCAGTTTTCAAAATATCCCAAACATCCCAATTTCGAGGCCTGAGCCATATTTTGGAGCCAAATTCTGGCTCTATGCACGTATTCGCGGTTTGAAATTACGACATTTTATACCCAACATATGCCAAGTCCTGAAAGCAGCAGTGAGTCACATTTTGCACAAACTCCCCTGCAGTTTTCGAAATATCCCAAATATCCCAATTTTGAGGCACGAGCTATATTTTGGAGCCAAATTCTGGCTCTCTGCACGTATTCGAAGTTTGAAATTACGACTTTTTATACCCAACATATGCCAAGTACTGAAAGTGGCATTTGGTCAAATTTATCCCAAACCTCCCTGCAGTTTTCAAAATATCCCAAACATCCCAATATCGAGGAATGAGCCATATTTTGGAGCCAATTTATGGCTCTCTACACGTATTCGCAGTTTGAAATTACGACTTTTTTATGCCCAACATATGCCAAGTACTGAAAGTGGCGTTTGGTCACATTTGTCCCAAACCCTCCCTGCAGTTTTCAAAATATCTTAAACATCACTATTTCGAGGCCTGATCAATATTTTGGAGCCAAATTCTGGCTCTTTGCACGTATTCGCGGTTTGAAATTACGACATTTTATACCCAACATATGCCAAGTCCTGAAAGCGGCAGTGAGTCACATTTCGCACAAACTCACCTGCAGTTTTCGAAATATCCCAAATATCCCAATTTTGAGGCCTGAGCCATATTTTGGAGCCAAATTCTGGCTCTCTAAACGTATTCGCAGTTTGAAATTACCACTTTTTTATACCCAACATATGCCAAGTACTGAAAGCGGCGTTTGGTCACATTTGTCTAAATCCCCTCTGCAGTTTTCAAAATATCCCAAACATCCCAATTTCGAGGCCTGAGCCATATTTTGGAGCCAAATTCTGGCTCTCTGCACGTATTCACAGTTTGAAATTACGACTTTTTTATGCCCAACATATGCCAAGTACTGAAAGCGGCGTTTTGTCACATTTGTCCCAAACCTCCCCTGCAGTTTTCAAAATATCTCAAACATCCCAATTTTGAGGCCTGAGCAATATTTTGGAGCCAAATTCTTGCTCTATGCACGTATTCGCGGTTTGAAATTACGACATTTTATACCCAACATATGCAGAGTCCTGAATGCGGCAGTGAGTCACAATTCGCACAAACCCCCCTTCCAGTTTTAAAAATATCCCAAACATCCCAATTTCGAGGCCTGAGCCATATTTTGGAGCCAAATTCTGGCTCTCTGCACGAATTCGCAGTTTGAAATTACGACTTTTTTATACCCAACATATGCAAAGTACTAAACGCAGCGTTTGGTCACATTTGTCCAAACCCCCCCCCCCCTGCAGTTTTCAAAATATCCCAATCATCCCAATTTCGAGGCCTGAGCCATATTTTGGAGCCAAATTCTGGTTCTATGCACGTTTTCGCGGTTTGAAATTACGACATTTTATACCCAACATATGCCAAGTCCTGTAAGCGGCAGTGAGTCACATTTCGCACAAACTCCCCTGCAGTTTTCGAAATATCCCAAATATCCCAATTTTGAGGACCGAGCTATATTTTGGAGCCAAATTCTGGCTCTATGCACGTATTCGCGGTTTGAAATTACGACATTTTATACCCAACATATGTCAAGTACTGAAATCGCCTTTGGTCACATTTGTCCCAATCCCCCCCCCCCCCCTGCTGTTTTCAAAATATCTCAAACATCCCAATTTTGAGGCCTGAGCAATATTTTGTAGCCAAATTCTAGCTCTATGCACGTATTCGCGGTTTGAAATTACAACATTTTATACCCAACATATGCCAAGTCCTGAAAGCGGCCGTGAGTCACATTTCGCACAAACTCACCTGCAGTTTTCGAAATATCCCAAATATCCCAATTTTGAGGCCTGAGCCATATTATGGAGCCAAATTCTGGCTCTCTGCACGTATTCGCAGTTTGAAATTTCAACTTTTTTATACCCAACATATGCCAAGTACTGAAAGCGGCGTTTGGTCTCATTTGTCTCAATCCCCCCTGCAGTTTTCAAAATATTCTAAATATCCCAATTTCGAGGCCTGAGCCATATTTTGGAGCCAAATTCTGGCTCTCTGCACGTATTCGCAGTTTGAAATAACAACTTTTTTATACCCAATATATGCCAAGTACTGAAAGCGGAGTTTGGTCACATTTGTCCCAAATCCCCCCTGTAGTTTTAAAAATATCCCAAACATCCCAATTTCGAGGCCTGAGCCATATTTTGGAGCCAAATTTTGGCTCTATGTACGTATTCGCAGTTTGAAATTACGACTTTTTTATACCCAACATATGCAAAGTACTGAAAGCGGCGTTTGGTCACATTTGTCCCAAACCCCCCCTGCAGTTTTCAAAATATCCCAAACATCCCAATTTCGAGGCCTGAGCAATATTTTGTAGCCAAATTCTGGCTCTATAAACGTATTCGCGGTTTGAAATTACGACATTTTATACCCAACATATGCCAAGTCCTGAAAGCAGCAGTGAGTCACATTTCGCACAAACTCCCCTGCAGTTTTCGAAATATCCCAAATATCCCAATTTCGAAGCCTGAACAATATTTTGGAGCCAAATCCTAGCTTTCTGCACGTATTCGCAGTTTGAAATTACGACTTTTTTATGCCCAAAATAAGCCAAGTACTGTAAGCGGCGTTTGGTCACATTTGTCCCAAAACCTCCCTGCAGTTTTCAAAATATCCCAAACATCCAAATTTTGAGGCCTGAGCCATATTTTGGAGCCAAATTCTGGCTCTCTGCACGTATTCGCAGTTCGAAATTACGACTTTTTTATGCCCAACATATGCCAAGTACTGAAAGCGGCGTTTTGTCACATTTGTCCCAAACCCTCCCTGCAGTTTTCAAAATATCTCAAACATCCCAATTTTGAGGCCTGGGCAATATTTTGGAGCCAAATTCTGGCTCTATGCACGTATTCGCGGTTTGAAATTACAACATTTTATACCCAACATATGCCAAGTCCTGAAAGCGGCAGTGAGTCACATTTCGCACAAACCCCCCTTGCAGTTTTAAAAATATCCCAAACATCCCAATTTCGAGGCCTGAGCCATATTTTGGAGCCAATTTCTGGCTCTCTGCACGTATTCGCAGGTTGAAATTACGAATTTATATACCCAACATATGCCAAGTACTAAAAGCGGCATTTGGTCACATTTGTCCCAAACCTCCCTGCAGTTTTCAAAATATCCCAAACATCCCAATTTCGAGGCTTGAGCCATGTTTGGGAGCCAAATTCTGGCTCTATGCACGTATTCGCGGTTTGAAATTACGATATATTATACCCAACATATGCCAAGACCTGAAAGCGGCTGTAAGTCACATTTTGCACAAACTCCCCTGCAGTTTTCCAAATATCCCAAATATCCCAATTTCGAGGCCTGAACAATATTTTGGAGCCAAATTCTAGCTTTCTGCACGTATTCGCAGTTTGAAATTACGACTTTTTTATGCCCAACATATGCCAAGTACTGAAAGCGGCGTTTGGTCACATTTGTCCCAAACCCTCCCTGCAGTTTTCAAAATATCTCAAACATCCCAATTTTGAGGCCTGAGCAATATTTTGGAGCCAAATTCTGGCTCTATGCACGTATTCGCGGTTTGAAATTACGACATTTTATACCCAACATATGCCAAGTCCTGAAAGCGGCAGTGAGTCACATTTCGCACAAACTCACCTGCAGTTTTCGAAATATCCCAAATATCCCAATTTTGAGGCCTGAGCCATATTTTGGAGCCAAATTCTGGCTCTCTGCACTTATTCGCAGTTCGAAATTACCACTTTTTTATACCAAACATATGCCAAGTACTGAAAGCGGCGTTTGGTCACATTTGTCTCAATCCCCCGTGCAGTTTTAAAAATATCCCAAACATCCCAATTTCGAGGCCTAAGCCATATTTTGTAGCCAAATTCAAGCTCTCTGCACGTATTCGCAGTTTGAAATTACGACTTTTTTATGCCCAACATATGCCAAGTACTGAATGCGGCGTTTTGTCCCATTTGTCCCAAACCCCCCCCTGCAGTTTTCAAAATATCTCAAACATCCCAATTTTGAGGTCTGAGCAATATTTTGGAGCCAAATTCTGGCTCTATGCACGTATTCGCAGTTTGAAATTACAACTTTTTTATACCCAACATATGCCAAGTACTGAAAGCGGCGTTTGGTCACATTTGTCTCAATCCCCCATGCAGTTTTCAAAATATTCCAAACATCCCAATTTCGAGGCCGGAGCCATAATTTGGAGCCAAATTCTGGCTCTCTGCACGTATTCGCAGTTTGAAATTACGACTTTTTTATACCCAACATATACCAAGTACTGAAAGCGGCTTTTGGTTACATTTGTCGCAAACCCCCCAGCAGTTTTCAAAATATCCCAAACATCACAATATTTAGGCCTGAGCCATATTTTGGAGCCAAATTCTGGCTCATTGCACGTATTCGCAGTTTGATATTACGATTTTTGTACCCAACATATGCCAAGTACTGAAAGCGGCAGTGAGTCACATTTTGCACAAACTTCCTTACAGTTTTCGAAATATCCCAAACATCCCAATTTCTAGGCCTGAGCCATATTTTGGAGCCAAACTCTGGCTCTCTGCACGTATTTGCAGTTTGAAATTATATTATGACTTTTTTATACCCAATATATGCCAAGTACTGAAAGCGGAGTTTGATCACATTTGTCCCTAACCTCCCTGCAGTTTTCAAAATATCCCAAACATCACAATATCGAGGCCTGAGCCATATTTTGGAGCCAAATTATGGCTCTCTGCACAAATTCGCAGTTTGATATTACGATTTTTATACCCAACATATGCCAAGTACTGAAAGCGGCAGTGAGTCACATTTAGCACAAACTCCCCTGCAGTTTTCGAAATATCCCAAATATCCCAATTTCGAAGCCTGAACAATATTTTGGAGCCAAATTCTAGCTTTCTGCACGTATTCGCAGTTTGAAATTACGACTTTTTTATGCCCAAAATAAGCCAAGTACTGTAAGCGTCGTTTGGTCACATTTGTCCCAAAACCTCCCTGCAGTTTTCAAAATATCCCAAACATCCCAATTTTGAGGCCTGAGCCATATTTTGGAGCCAAATTCTGGCTCTCTGCACGTATTCGCAGTTCGAAATTACGACTTTTTTATGCCCAACATATGCCAAGTACTGAAAGCGGCATTTTGTCACATTTGTCCCAAACCCCCCCTGCAGTTTTCAAAATATCTCAAACATCCCAATTTTGAGGCCTGAGCAATATTTTGGAGCCAAATTCTGGCTCTATGCACGTATTCGCAGTTTGAAATAACAACTTTTTTATACCCAATATATGCCAAGTACTGAAAGCGGAGTTTGGTCACATTTGTCCCAAATCCCCCCTGTAGTTTTAAAAATATCCCAAACATCCCAATTTCGAGGCCTGAGCCATATTTTGGAGCCAAATTTTGGCTCTATGTACGTATTCGCAGTTTGAAATTACGACTTTTTTATACCCAACATATGCAAAGTACTGAAAGCGGCGTTTGGTCACATTTGTCCCAAACCCCCCCCTGCAGTTTTCAAAATATCCCAAACATCCCAATTTCGAGCACTGAGCAATATTGTAGAGCCAAATTCGGGCTCTATGCACGTATTCGCAGTTTGAAATTACGACTTTTTTATACCAAACATATGCCAAGTACTGAAAGCGGCGTTTGGTCACATTTGTCCCAATCCCCCCTGCAGTTTTCAAAATATCCCAAACATCTCAATTTCGAGGCCTGAGCCATATTTTGGAGCCAAATTCTGGCTCTCTGCACGTATTCCCAGTTTTAAATTACGACTTTTTATACCCAACATATGTCAAGTACTGAAAGCGGCAGTGAGTCATATTTTGTACAAACTCCCCTGCATTTTTCAAAATATCCCAAATATTCCAATTTCGAGGCCTGAGCCATATTTTGGAGCCAAATTCTGGCTCTGCACGTATTCGCAATTTTAAATTACGAATTTTTATACCCAACATATGCCAAGTACTGAAAGCGGCGTTTGGTCACATTGGTCCCAAACCTCTCTGTAGTTTTCAATATATCCCAAATATTCCAATTTCGAGGCCTGAGCCATTTTTTGGAGCAAAATTCTGGCTCTCTGCACGTATTAGCAGTTTGGAATTGCGAATTTTTTTACCCAACATATGCCAATTACTGAAAACTGCGTTTGGTCACATTTGTCCAAATCCAATCTGTAGTTTTCAAAATATCCCACACATCCCAATTTCGAGGCCTGAGCCATATTTTGGAGCTAAATTCTGGCTCTATGCACGTATACGCAGTTTGAAATTACGACTTTTTATACCCAACATATGCCAAGTCCTGAAAGCGGCAGTGAGTCACATATTGCTCAAACTCCCCTTCAGTTTTCGAAATCTCCCAAATATCCCAATTTCGAGGCCTGAGCCATATTTTGGATCAAATTCTGGCTCTCTGCACGTATTCGCAGTTTGAAATTACGACTTTTTTATACCCAACATATGCCAAGTACTGCAAGTGGCGTTTGGTCACATTTGTCTCAATCCCTCCTACAGTTTTCAAAATATCCCAAACATCCCAATTTCGAGGACTGAGTCATATTTTGGAGCCAAATTCTGGCTCTATGCATGTATTCGCAGTTTAAAATTACGATTTTTATACCCAACATATGCCAAGTCCTGAAAGTGGCATTGAGTCACATTTTGAACAAACTCCCATGAAGTTTTCGAAATATCCCAAATATCCCAATTTCGAGGCCTGAGCCATAGTTTGGAGCCAAATTCTGGGTCTCTGCACGTATTCGCAGTTTTAAATTACGACTTTTTATACCCAACAGATGCCAAGTACTGAAAGCAGCGTTTGGTCACATGTGTCCCAAATCTCCCTGTTGTTTTCAAAATATCCTAAACATCCTAATTTCGAGGCCTGAGCCATATTTTGGAGCCAAATTCTGGCTCTTTGCACGTATTCGCAGTTTGATATTGCGACTTTTTTATACCCAACATATGCCAAGTACTGAAAGTGGCAGTGAGTCACATTTTGCTCAAACTCCCCTGCAGTTTTCAAAATATCCCAAACATCCCAATTTCGTGGCCTGAGCCATATTTTGTAGCCACATTCTGGCTCTCTGCACGTATTCGCAGTTTGAAATTACGACTTTTTATACTAAACATATGCCAAGTACTGAAAGCGGCTTTGGTCACATTTGTCGCAATCCCCGTTGCAGTTTTCAAAATATCCCAAACATCTCAATTTTGAGGCCTGAGCCATATTTTGGAGCAAAATTCTGGCTCTATGCACGTTTTCGCGGTTTGAAATTACGATATATTATACCCAACATATGCCAAGTCCTGAAAGCGGCAGTGAGTCACATTTCGCACAAACTCCCCTGCAGTTTTCGAAATATCCCAAATATCCCTATTTCGAGGCCTGAGCAATATTTTGGAGCCAAATTCTGGCTCTATGCACGTATTCGCGGTTTGAAATTACGATATTTTATACACAACATATGCCATCTCCTGAAAGCGGCTGTGAATCACATTTTGTACAAACTCGCCTGCAGTTTTCTAAATATCCCAAATATCCCAATTTCGAGGCCTGAACAATATTTTGGAGCCAAATTCTAGCTTTCTGCACATATTCGCAGTTTGAAATTACGACTTTTTTATGCCCAAAATATGCCAAGTACTGAAAGCGGCATTTGGTCACATTTGTCCCAAACCCACCTAGCTGTTTTCAAAATATCTCAAACATCCCAATTTCGAGGCCTGAGCAATATTTTGGAGCCAAATTCTGGCTCTATGCACGTATTCGCGGTTTAAAATTACGACATTTTATACCCAACATATGCCAAGTCCTGAAAACGGCAGTGAGTCACATTTCGAACAAACTCCCCTGCAGTTTTCTAAATATCTCAAATATCCCAATTTCGAGGCCTGAACAATATTTTGGAGCCAAATTCTGGCTCTATGCACGTATTCGCGGTTTGAAATTACAACATTTTATACCCAACATATGCCAAGTCCTGAAAGCGGCAGTGAGTCACATTTCGCACAAACCCCCCTTGCAGTTTTAAAAATATCCCAAACATCCCAATTTCGAGGACTGAGCAATATTTTAGAGCCAAATTCGGGCTCTATGCACGTATTCGCAGTTTAAAATTATGACTTTTTATACCCAACATATGCCAAGTCCTGAAAGTGGCAGTGAGTCACATTTTGCACAAACTCCCATGCAGGTTTCGAAATATCCAAAATATCCCAATTTCGAAGCCTGAGCCATATTTTGGAGCCAAATTCTGGTTCTCTGCACGTATTTGCAATTTTAAATTACGAATTTTTATACCCAACATATGCCAAGTACTGAAAGCTGCGTTTGGTCACATTGGTCCCAAACCTCTCTGTAGTTTTCAATATATCCCAAATATTCCAATTTCGAGGGCTGAGCAATATTTTGGAGCCAAATTCTGCCTCTATGCACGTATTCGCGGTTTGAAATTACAAAATTTTATACCCAACATATGCCAAGTCCTGAAAACGGCAGTGAGTCACATTTCGCACAAACTCCCCTGCAGTTTTCTAAATATCTCAAATATCCCAATTTCGAGGCCTGAACAATATTTTGGAGCCAAATTCTAGCTTTCTGCACGTTTTCGAAGTTTGAAATTACGACTTTTTATACCCATCATATGCCAAGTACTGAAAGTGGCATTTGGTCACATTTGTCCCAAACCTCCCTGCAGTTTTCAAAATATCCCAAACATCCCAATTTCGAGGCCTGAGCAATATTTTTGAGCCAAATTCTGGCTCTATGCACGTATTCGCGGTTTGAAATTACAACATTTTATACCCAACATATGCAAAGTCCTGAAAGCGGCAGTGAGTCACATTTCGCACAAACCCCCTTTGCAGTTTTAAAAATATCTCAAACATCACAATTCCGAGGCCTGACCCATATTTTGGAGCCAAATTCTGGCTCTATGCACGTATTCGCGGTTTGAAATTACGACATTTTATACCCAACATATGCCAAGTCCTGTACGCGGCAGTGAGTCACATTTCGAACAAACTCTTCTGCAGTTTTCGAAATATCCCAAATATCCCAATTTTGAGGACTGAGCTACATTTTGGAGTCAAATTCTGGCACTCTGCACGTATTCGAAGTTTGAAGTTACGACTTTTTATATCCAACATATGCCAAGTACTGAAAGTGGCATTTGGTCACATTTGTCCCAAACCTCCCTGCAGTTTTCAAAATATCCCAAACATCCCAATTTCGAGGCATGAGCCATATTTTGGAGCCAAATTCTGGCTCTCTGCACGTATTCGCAGTTTGAAAATACGACTTTATATATCCAACATATGCCAAGTACTGAAAGCGGCATTTCGTCACATTTGTCCCAAACCTCCCTGCAGTTTTCAAAATATCCCAAACATCCCAATTTCGAGGCCTGAGCCATATTTTAGAGCCAAATTCTGGCTCTATGCACGTTTTCGCGGTTTGAAATTACGATATATTATACCCAACATATGCCAAGTCCTGAAAGCGGCCGTGAGTCACATTTTGCACAAACTCCCCTGCAGTTTTCTAAATATCCCAAATATCCCAATTTCGAGGCCTGAACAATATTTTGGAGCCAAATTCTAGCTTTCTGCACGTATTCGCAGTTTGAAATTACGACTTTTTTATGCCCAACATATGCTAAGTACTGAAAGCGGCGTTTGGTCACATTTGTCTCAATCCCCCATGCAGTTTTCAAAATATCCCAAACATCCCAATTTCGAGGCCTGAGCAATATTTTGGAGCCAAATTCTGGCTCTCTGCACGTATTCGCAGTTTGAAATTACGACTTTTTTATGCCCAACACAGGCTCAGTACTGAAAGCAGCGTTTGGTCACATTTGTCCCCCCCCCCCCCTGCAGTTTTCAAAATATCTCAAACATCCTAATTTCGAGGCCTGAGCAATATTTTGGAGCCAAATTCTGGCTCTATGCACGTATTCGCGGTTTGAAATTACGATATTTTATACACAACATATGCCATCTCCTGAAAGCGGCAGTGAGTCACATTTTGCACAAACTCGCCTGCAGTTTTCTAAATATCCCAAATATCCCAATTTCGAGACCTGAACAATATTTTGGAGCCAAATTCTAGCTTTCTGCACATATTCGCAGTTTGAAATTACGACTTTTTTATGCCCAACATATGCCAAGTAGTGAAAGCGGCAATGGTCACATTTGTCCCAAACCCCCCTTGCAGTTTTCAAAATATCTCAAACATCCCAATTTCGAGGCCTGAGCAATATTTTGGAGCCAAATTCTGGCTCTATGCACGTATTCGCGGTTTAAAAATAGAACATTTTATACCAAACATATGCAAAGTACTGAAAGCGGCAGTGAGTCACATTTCGCACAAACTCCCCTGCAGTTTTCAAAATATCTCAAACATCCCAATTTCGAGGCCTGAGCAATATTTTGGAGCCAAATTCTAGCTTTCTGCACGTATTCGCAGTTTGAAATTACGACTTTTTTATGCCCAACATATGCTAAGTACTAAAAGCGGCTTTGGTCACATTTGTCCCAATCCCCCTTGCTGTTTTCGAAATATCCCAAATATCCCAATTTTGAGGCCTGAGCTATATTTTGGAGCCAAATTCTGGCTCTCTGCACGTATTCGAAGTTTGAAATTACGACTTTTTATACCCATCATATGCCAAGTACTGAAAGTGGCATTTGGTCACATTTGTCCCAAACCTCCCTGCAGTTTTGAAAATATCCCAAACATCCCAATTTCGAGGCATGAGCCATATTTTGGAGCCAAATTCTGGCTCTATGCACGTATTCGCGGATTGAATTTACGATATTTTATACCCAACATATGCCAAGTCCTGAAAGCGGCAGTGAGTCACATTTTGCACAAACTCCCCTGCAGTTTTCTAAATATCCAAAATATCCCAATTTCGAGGCCTGAACAATATTTTGGAGCCAAATTCTTGCTTTCTGCTCATATTCGCAGTTTGAAATTACGAATTTTTTATGCCCAACATATGCCAAGTACTGAAAGCGGCGATGGGTCACATTTGTCCCAAACCCCCCGTGCAGTTTTAAAAATATCTCAAACATCCCAATTTCGAGGCCTGAGCAATATTTTGGAGCCAAATTCTGGCTCTATGCACGTATTCGCAGTTTAAAATTACGATATTTTATACCCAACATATGCCAAGTCCTGAAAGCGGCAGTGAGTCACATTTCGCACAAACTCACCTGCAGTTTTCGAAATATCCCAAATATCAAAATTTTGAGGACTGAGCCATATTTTGGAGCCAAATTTTGGCTCTCTGCACGTATTCGCAGTTTGAAATTTCCACTTTTTTAAACCCAACATATGCCAAGTACTGAAAGCGGCGTTTGGTTGCATTTGTCCCAAACCTCACAGCAGTTTTCAAAATATCCCAAACATCACAATATCGAGGCCTGAGCCATATTTTGGAGCCAAATACTGGCTCTCTGCACGTATTCGCAGTTTGATATTACGATTTTTATACCCAACATATGCCAAGTACTGAAAGCGGCATTTGGTCACATTTGTCCCAAACCTCCCTGCAGTTTTCAAAATATCCCAAACATCCCAATTTCGAGGCCTGAGCAATATTTTGGAGCCAAATTCTGGCTCTAAGCACGTATTCGCGGTTTAAAATTACGACATTTTATACCCAACATATGCCAAGTCCTGAAAACGGCAGTGAGTCACATTTCGCACAAACTCCCCTGCAGTTTTCTAAATATCTCAAATATCCCAATTTCGAGGCCTGAACAATATTTTGGAGCCAAATTCTAGCTTTCTGCACGTTTTCGAAGTTTGAAATTACGACTTTTTATACCCATCTTATGCCAAGTACTGAAAGTGGCATTTGGTCACATTTGTCCCAAACCTCCCTGCAGTTTTCAAAATATCCCAAACATCCCAATTTCGAGGCCTGAGCAATATTTTGGAGCCAAATTCTGGCTCTATACACGTATTCGCGGTTTGAAATTACAACATTTTATACCCAACATATGCCAAGTCCTGAAAGCGGCAGTGAGTCACATTTCGCACAAACTCCCTTTGCAGTTTTAAAAATATCTCAAACATCCCAATTCCGAGGCCTGACCCATATTTTGGAGCCAAATTCTGGCTCTATGCACGTATTCGCGGTTTGAAATTACGACATTTTATACCCAACATATGCCAAGTCCTGTACGCGGCAGTGAGTCACATTTCGCACAAACTCCCCTGCAGTTTTCGAAATATCCCAAATATCCCAATTTTGAGGACTGAGCTATATTTTGGAGCCAAATTCTGGCACTCTGCACGTATTCGAAGTTTGAAGTTACGACTTTTTATATCCAACATATGCCAAGTACTGAAAGTGGCATTTGGTCACATTTGTCCCAAACCTCCCTGCAGTTTTCAAAATGTCCCAAACATCCCAATTTCGAGGCATCAGCCATATTTTGGAGCCAAATTCTGGCTCTCTGCACGTATTCACAGTTTGAAAATACGACTTTATATACCCAACATATGCCAAGTACTGAAAGCGGCGTTTTGTCACATTTGTCCCAAACCTCCCTGCAATTTTCAAAATATCCCAAACATCCCAATTTCGAGGCCTGAGCCATATTTTAGAGCCAAATTCTGGCTCTATGCACGTTTTCGCGGTTTGAAATTACGATATATTATACCCAACATATGCCAAGTCCTGAAAGCGGCCGTGAGTCATATTTTGCACAAACTCCCCTGCAGTTTTCTAAATATCCCAAATATCCCAATTTCGAGGCCTGAACAATATTTTGGAGCCAAATTCTAGCTTTCTGCACGTATTCCCAGTTTGAAATTACGACTTTTTTATGCCCAACATATGCTAAGTACTGAAAGCGGCGTTTGGTCACATTTGTCTCAATCCCCCCTGCAGTTTTCAAAATATCCCAAACATCCCAATTTCGAGGCCTCAGCAATATTTTGGAGCCAAATTCTGGCTCTCTGCACGTATTCGCAGTTTGAAATTACGACTTTTTTATGCCCAACATATGCTAAGTACTGAAAGCAGCGTTTGGTCACATTTGTCCCAACCCCCCCCCCCCTGCAGTTTTCAAAATATCTCAAACATCCTAATTTCGAGGCTGAGCAATATTTTGGAGCCAAATTCTGGCTCTATGCACGTATTCGCGGTTTGAAATTACGATATTTTATACCCAACATATGCCATCTCCTGAAAGCGGCAGTGAGTCACATTTTGCACAAACTCGCCTGCAGTTTTCTAAATATCCCAAATATCCCAATTTCGAGGCCTGAACAATATTTTGGAGCCAAATTCTAGCTTTCTGCACATATTCGCAGTTTAAAATTACGATTTTTTATGCCCAACATATGCCAAGTAGTGAAAGCGGCGATGGTCACATTTGTCCCAAACCCCCCTTGCAGTTTTCAAAATATCTCAAACATCCCAATTTCGAGGCCTGAGCAATATTTTGGGGCCAAATTCTGGCTCTATGCACGTATTCGCGGTTTAAAATTACGACATTTTATACCAAACATATGCAAAGTCCTGAAAGCGGCAGTGAGTCACATTTCGCACAAACTCCCCTGCAGTTTTCAAAATATCTCAAACATCCCAATTTCGAGGCCTGAGCAATATTTTGGAGCCAAATTCTAGCTTTCTGCACGTATTCGCAGTTTGAAATTACGACTTTTTTATGCCCAACATATGCTAAGTACTGAAAGCGGCTTTGGTCACATTTGTCCCAATCCCCCTTGCAGTTTTCAAAATATCCCAAACATCTCAATTTCGAGGCCTGAGCCATATTTTGGAGCAAAATTCTGGCTCTATGCATGTATTCGCGGTTTGAAATTACGACATTTTATACCCAACATATGCCAAGTCCTGAAAGCCAAATTCTTTCTTTCTGCTCATATTCGCAGTTTGAAATTACGACTTTTTTATGCCCAACATATGCCAAGTACTGAAAGCGGCGATGGGTCACATTTGTCCCAAACCCCCCTTGCAGTTTTAAAAATATCTCAAACATCCCAATTTCGAGGCCTGAGCAATATTTTGGAGCCAAATTCTGGTTCTAAGCACGTATTCGCAGTTTAAAATTACGATATTTTATACCCAACATATGCCAAGTCCTGAAAGCGGCAGTGAGTCACATTTCGCACAAACTCACCTGCAGTTTTCGAAATATCCCAAATATCAAAATTTTGAGGACTGAGCCATATTTTGGAGCCAAATTTTGGCTCTCTGCACGTATTCGCAGTTTGAAATTTCCACTTTTTTAAACCCAACATATGCCAAGTACTGAAAGCGGCGTTTGGTTGCATTTGTCCCAAACCTCACAGCAGTTTTCAAAATATCCCAAACATCACAATATCGAGGCCTGAGCCATATTTTGGAGCCAAATACTGGCTCTCTGCACGTATTCGCAGTTTGATATTACGATTTTTATACCCAACATATGCCAAGTACTGAAAGCGGCATTTGGTCACATTTGTCCCAAACCTCCCTGCAGTTTTCAAAATATCCCAAACATCCCAATTTCGAGGCCTGAGCAATATTTTGGAGCCAAATTCTGGCTCTAAGCACGTATTCGCGGTTTAAAATTACGACATTTTATACCCAACATATGCCAAGTCCTGAAAACGGCAGTGAGTCACATTTCGCACAAACTCCCCTGCAGTTTTCTAAATATCTCAAATATCCCAATTTCGAGGCCTGAACAATATTTTGGAGCCAAATTCTAGCTTTCTGCACGTTTTCGAAGTTGGAAATTACGACTTTTTATACCCATCTTATGCCAAGTACTGAAAGTGGCATTTGGTCACATTTGTCCCAAACCTCCCTGCAGTTTTCAAAATATCCCAAACATCCCAATTTCGAGGCCTGAGCAATATTTTGGAGCCAAATTCTGGCTCTATGCACGTATTCGCGGTTTGAAATTACAACATTTTATACCCAACATATGCCAAGTCCTGAAAGCGGCAGTGAGTCACATTTCGCACAAACCCCCTTTGCAGTTTTAAAAATATCTCAAACATCCCAATTCCGAGGCCTGACCCATATTTTGGAGCCAAATTCTGGCTCTATGCACGTATTCGCGGTTTGAAATTACGATATTTTATACCCAACATATGCCAAGTCCTGTACGCGGCAGTGAGTCACATTTCGCACAAACTCCCCTGCAGTTTTCGAAATATCCCAAATATCCCAATTTTGAGGACTGAGCTATATTTTGGAGCCAAATTCTGGCACTCTGCACGTATTCGAAGTTTGAAGTTACGACTTTTTATATCCAACATATGCCAAGTACTGAAAGTGGCATTTGGTCACATTTGTCCCAAACCTCCCTGCAGTTTTCAAAATGTCCCAAACATCCCAATTTCGAGGCATGAGCCATATTTTGGAGCCAAATTCTGGCTCTCTGCACGTATTCACAGTTTGAAAATACGACTTTATATACCCAACATATGCCAAGTACTGAAAGCGGCGTTTCGTCACATTTGTCCCAAACCTCCCTGCAATTTTCAAAATATCCCAAACATCCCAATTTCGAGGCCTGAGCCATATTTTAGAGCCAAATTCTGGCTCTATGCACGTTTTCGCGGTTTGAAATTACGATATATTATACCCAACATATGCCAAGTCCTGAAAGCGGCCGTGAGTCATATTTTGCACAAACTCCCCTGCAGTTTTCTAAATATCCCAAATATCCCAATTTCGAGGCCTGAACAATATTTTGGAGCCAAATTCTAGCTTTCTGCACGTATTCCCAGTTTGAAATTACGACTTTTTTATGCCCAACATATGCTAAGTACTGAAAGCGGCGTTTGGTCACATTTGTCTCAATCCCCCCTGCAGTTTTCAAAATATCCCAAACATCCCAATTTCGAGGCCTCAGCAATATTTTGGAGCCAAATTCTGGCTCTCTGCACGTATTCGCAGTTTGAAATTACGACTTTTTTATGCCCAACATATGCTAAGTACTGAAAGCAGCGTTTGGTCACATTTGTCCCCCCCCCCCCCCCTGCAGTTTTCAAAATATCTCAAACATCCTAATTTCGAGGCTGAGCAATATTTTGGAGCCAAATTCTGGCTCTATGCACGTATTCGCGGTTTGAAATTACGATATTTTATACCCAACATATGCCATCTCCTGAAAGCGGCAGTGAGTCACATTTTGCACAAACTCGCCTGCAGTTTTCTAAATATCCCAAATATCCCAATTTCGAGGCCTGAACAATATTTTGGAGCCAAATTCTAGCTTTCTGCACATATTCGCAGTTTAAAATTACGACTTTTTTATGCCCAACATATGCCAAGTAGTGAAAGCGGCGATGGTCACATTTGTCCCAAACCCCCCTTGCAGTTTTCAAAATATCTCAAACATCCCAATTTCGAGGCCTGAGCAATATTTTGGGGCCAAATTCTGGCTCTATGCACGTATTCGCGGTTTAAAATTACGACATTTTATACCAAACATATGCAAAGTCCTGAAAGCGGCAGTGAGTCACATTTCGCACAAACTCCCCTGCAGTTTTCAAAATATCTCAAACATCCCAATTTCGAGGCCTGAGCAATATTTTGGAGCCAAATTCTAGCTTTCTGCACGTATTCGCAGTTTGAAATTACGACTTTTTTATGCCCAACATATGCTAAGTACTGAAAGCGGCTTTGGTCACATTTGTCCCAATCCCCCTTGCAGTTTTCAAAATATCCCAAACATCTCAATTTCGAGGCCTGAGCCATATTTTGGAGCAAAATTCTGGCTCTATGCATGTATTCGCGGTTTGAAATTACGACATTTTATACCCAACATATGCCAAGTCCTGAAAGCCAAATTCTTTCTTTCTGCTCATATTCGCAGTTTGAAATTACGACTTTTTTATGCCCAACATATGCCAAGTACTGAAAGCGGCGATGGGTCACATTTGTCCCAAACCCCCCTTGCAGTTTTAAAAATATCTCAAACATCCCAATTTCGAGGCCTGAGCAATATTTTGGAGCCAAATTCTGGTTCTAAGCACGTATTCGCAGTTTAAAATTACGATATTTTATACCCAACATATGCCAAGTCCTGAAAGCGGCAGTGAGTCACATTTCGCACAAACTCACCTGCAGTTTTCGAAATATCCCAAATATCAAAATTTTGAGGACTGAGCCATATTTTGGAGCCAAATTTTGGCTCTCTGCACGTATTCGCAGTTTGAAATTTCCACTTTTTTAAACCCAACATATGCCAAGTACTGAAAGCGGCGTTTGGTTGCATTTGTCCCAAACCTCACAGCAGTTTTCAAAATATCCCAAACATCACAATATCGAGGCCTGAGCCATATTTTGGAGCCAAATACTGGCTCTCTGCACGTATTCGCAGTTTGATATTACGATTTTTATACCCAACATATGCCAAGTACTGAAAGCGGCAGTGAGTCACATTTTGCACAAACTCCCCTGCAGTGTTCGAAATATCCCAAACACCCCAATTTCGAGGCCTGAGAAAAAATATTTTGGAGCCAAACTCTGGCTCTCTTCACGTATTTGCAGTTTGAAATTACGACTTTTTTATACCCAATATATGCCAAGTACTGAAACGGAGTTTGGTCACATTTGTCCCAAACCCCCCCTGCAGTTTTCAAAATATCTCAAACATACCAATTTTGAGGCCTGAGCAATATTTTGTAGCCAAATTCTGGCTCTATGCACGTATTCGCGGTTTGAAATTACGACATTTTATACCCAACATATGTGAAGTCCTGAAAGCGGCAGTGAGTCACATTTCGCACAAACTCACCTGCAGTTTTCGAAATATCCCAAATATCCCAATTTTGAGGCCTGAGCTATATTTTGGAGCCAAATTCTGGCACTCTGCACGTATTCGAAGTTTGAAGTTACGACTTTTTATATCCAACATATGCCAAGTACTGAAAGTGACATTTGGTCACATTTGTCCCAAACCTCCCTGCAGTTTTCAAAATATCCCCAAACATCCCAATTTCGAGGCATGAGGCATATTTTGGAGCCAAATTCTGGCTCTCTGCACGTATTCGCAGTTTGAAATTACGAATTTATATACCCAACATATGCCAAGTACTGAAAGCGGCGTTTCGTCACATTTGTCCCAAACCTCCCTGCAGTTTTCAAAATATCCGAAACATCCCAATTTCGAGGCCTGAGCCATATTTAAGAGCCAAATTCTGGCTCTATGCACGTTTTCGCGGTTTGAAATTACGATATATTATACCCAACATATGCCATCTCCTGAAAGCGGCAGTGAGTCACATTTTGCACAAACTCCCCTGCAGCTTTCTAAATATCCCAAATATCCCAATTTCGAGGCCTGAACAATATTTTGGAGCCAAATTCTAGCTTTCTGCACGTATTCGCAGTTTGAAATTACGACTTTTTTATGGCCAACATATTCTAAGTACTGAAAGCGGCGTTTGGTCACATTTGTCCCAAACCCCCCCCCCCCCCTGCAGTTTTCAAAATATCTCAAACATCCCAATTTCGAGGCCTGAGCAATATTTTGGAGCCAAATTCTGGCTCTATGCACGTATTCGCGGTATGAAATTAAGATATTTTATACCCAACATATGCCATCTCCTGAAAGCGGCAGTGAGTCACATTTTGCACACACTCGCCTGCAGTTTTCTAAATATCCCAAATATCCCAATTTCGAGGCCTGAACAATATTTTGGAGCCAAATTCTAGCTTTCTGCACGTATTCGCAGTTTGAAATTACGAATTTTTATGCCCAACATATGCTAAGTACTGAAAGCGGCAATTGGTCACATTTGTCACAAATCCCACCCTGCAGTTTTCAAAATATCTCAAACATCCCAATTTCGAGGCCTGAGCAATATATTGGAGCCAAATTCTGGCTCTATGCACGTATTCGCAGTCTGAAATTACAACATTTTATACCCAACATATGCCAAGTCCTGAAATCGGCAGAGTCACATTTCGCAAACTTATCTGCAGCTTTCGAAATAACCCAAATATCCCAATTTTGAGGCCTGAGCCATATTTTGGAGCCAAATTCGGGATCTCTGCACGTATTTGCAGTTTGAAATTACCACTTTTTTATACCCAACATATGCCAAGTACTGAAAGAGGCATTTGGTCACATTTGTGTCAATCCCCCCTGCAGTTATCAAAATATCCCAAACATCCCAATTTCGAGGCCTGAGCAACATTTTGGAGTCAAATTCTGGCTCTCTGCACGTATTCGCAGTTTGAAATTACGACTTTTTTATGCCCAACATATGCCAAGTACTGAAAGCGGCGTTTGGTCACATTTGTCCCGAACCCTCCCTGCAGTTTTCAAAATATCTCAAACATCCCAATTTTGAGGCCTGAGCAATATTTTGTAGCCAAATTCTGGCTCTATGCACGTATTCGCGGTTTGAAATTACGACATTTTATACCCAACATATGTGAAGTCCTGAAAGCGGCAGTGAGTCACATTTCGCACAAACTCACCTGCAGTTTTCGAAATATCCCAAATATCCCAATTATGAGGCCTGAGCCATATTTTGGAGCCAAATTCTGGCTCTCTGCACATATTCGCTGTTTGAAATTACAACTTTTTTATACCCAACATATGCCAAGTACTGAAAGCGGCGTTTGGTTTCATTTGTCTCAATCGCCCCTGCAGTTTTCAAAATATTCCAAACTTCCAAATTTCGAGGCCTGAGCCATATTTTGGAGCCAAATTCTGGCTCTCTGCACGTATTCGCAGTTTGAAGTTACAACTTTTTTATACCCAATATATGCCAAGTACTGAAAGCTGAGTTTGGTCACATTTGTCCCAAACCCCCCTTGCAGTTTTAAAAATATCTCAAACATCCCAATTTCGAGGCCTGAGCCATATTTTGGAGCCAAATTCTGGCTCTATGCACGTATTCGCGGTTTGAAATTACGACATTTTATACCCAACATATGCCAAGTCTTGATAGCGGCAGTGAGTCAAATTTCGCACAAACTCCCCTGCATGTTTCGAAATATCCCAAATATCCCAATTTCGAGGCCTGAGCCATATTTTGGAGCCAAATTCTGGCTCTCTGCACGTATTCGCAGTTTGAAATTACGACTTTTTTATACCCAACATATGCAAAGTACTGAACGCGGCGTTTGGTCACATTTGTCCAACCCCCCCCCCCCCTACAGTTTTCAAAAAATCCCAAACATCCCAATTTCGGGGCCTGAGCCATATTTTGAAGCCAAATTCTAGCTTTCTGCACGTATTCGCAGTTTGAAATTACGACTTTTTTATGCCCAACATATGCTAAGTACTGAAAGCGGCGTTTCGTCACATTTGTCTCAATCCCCCCCTGCAGTTTTCAAAATATCCCAAACATCCCAATTTCGAGGCCTGAGCAATATTTTGGAGCCAAATTCAGGCTCTCTGCACGTATTCCCAGTTTGAAATTACGACTTTTTATGCCCAACATATGCTAAGTACTGAAAGCAGCGTTTTGTCACATTTGTCCCAAACCCCCCCCCCCCCCCTGCAGTTTTCAAAATATCTCAAACATCCCAATTTCGAGGCCTGAGCAATATTTTGAAGCCAAATTCTGGCTCTATGCACGTATTCGCGGTTTAAAATTACAACATTTTATACCCAACATATGCCAAGTCCTGAAAGCACCAGTGAGTCACATTTCGCACAAACTCCCCTGCAGTTTTCTAAATATCCCAAATATCCCAACTTTGAGGCCTGAGCTATATTTTGGAGCTAAATTCTGGCTCTCTGCACGTATTCAAAGTTTGAAATTACGACTTTTTATACCTATCATATGCCAAGTACTGAAAGTGGCATTTGGTCACATTTGTCCCGAACCTCCCTGCAGTTTTCAAAATATCCCAAACATCACAATATCGAGGCCTGAGCTATATTTTGGAGCCAAATTCTGGCACTCTGCACATATTCGAAGTTTGAAGTTACGACTTTTTATATCTAACATATTCCAAGTACTGAAAGTGGCATTTGGTCACATTTGTCCCAAACCTCCCTGCAGTTTTCAAAATATCCCAAACATCCCAATTTCGAGGCATGAGCCATATTTTGGAGCCAAATTCTGGCTCTATGCACGTTATCGCGGATTGAAATTACGATATATTATACCCAACATATGCCAAGTCCTGAAAGCGGCAGTGAGTCACATTTTGCACAAACTCCCCTGCAGTTTTCTAAATATCCCAAATATCCCAATTTCGAGGCCTGAACAATATTTTGGAGCCAAATTCTAGCTTTCTGCACGTATTCGCAGTTTGAAATAACGACTTTTTTAAGCCCAACATATGCTAAGTACTGAAAGCGGCTTTGGTCACATTTGTCCCAATCCCCCTTGCAGTTTTCAAAATATCCCAAACATCTCAATTTCGAGGCCTGGGCCATATTTTGGAGCAAAATTCTGGCTCTATGCACGTATTCGCGGTTTGAAATTACGACATTTTATACCCAACATATGCCAAGTCCTGAAAGCGGCAGTGATTCACATTTCGAACAAACTCCCCTGCAGTTTTCGAAATATCCCAATTTTGAGGCCTGAGCTATATTTTGGAGCCAAATTCTGGCTCTCTGCACGTATTCGAAGTTTGAAATTACGACTTTTTATACCCATCATATGCCAAGTACTGAAAGTGGCATTTGGTCACATTTGTCCCAAACCTCCCTGCAGTTTTCAAAATATCCCAAACATCCCAATTTCGAAGCCTGAGCCATATTTTAGAGCCAAATTCTGGCTCTATGCACGGTTTCGCGGTTTGAAATTACGATATATTATACCCAACATATGCCAAGTCCTGAAAGCGGCAGTGAGTCACATTTTGCACAAACTCCCCTGCAGTTTTCTAAATATCCCAAATATCCCAATTTCGAGGCCTGAACAATATTTTGGAGCCAAATTCTAGCTTTCTGCACGTATTTGCAGTTTGAAATTACGACTTTTTTAAGCCCAACATATGCTAAGTACTGAAAGCGGCGTTTGGTCACATTTGTCTCAATCCCCCCTGCAGTTTTCAAAATATCCCAAACATCCCAATTTCGAGGCCTGAGCAATATTTTGGAGCCAAATTCTGGCTCTCTGCACGTATTCGCAGTTTGAAATGACGACTTTTTTATGCCCAACATATGCTAAGTACTGAAAGCAGCGTTTGGTCACATTTGTCCCAAACACCCCCCCCCCCCCCTGCAGTTTTCAAAATATCTCCAACATCACAATTTCGAGGCCTGAGCAATATTTTGGAGCTAAATTCTGGCTCTATGCACGTATTCGCGGTTTGAAATTACGATATTGTATACCCAACATATGCCATCTCCTGAGAGCGGCAGTGAGTCACATTTTGCACAAAATCGCCTGCAGTTTTCTAAATATCCCAAATATCCCAATTTCGAGGCATGAACAATATTTTGGAGCCAAATTCTAGCTTTCTGCACGTATTTGCAGTTTGAAATTACGACTTTTTTAAGCCCAACATATGCTAAGTACTGAAAGCGGCTTTGGTCACATTTGTCCCAATCCCCCTTGCAGTTTTCAAAATATCCCAAACATCTCAATTTCGAGGCCTGAGCCATATTTTGGAGCAAAATTCTGGCTCTATGCACGTATTTGCGGTTTGAAATTACGACATTTTATACCCAACATATGCCAAGTCCTGAAAGCGGCAGTGATTCACATTTCGCACAAACTCCCCTGCAGTTTTCGAAATATCCCAAATATCCCAATTTTGAGGCCTGAGCTATATTTTGGAGCCAAATTCTGGCTCTCTGCACGTATTCGAAGTTTGAAATTACGACTTTTTATACCCATCATATGCCAAGTACTGAAAGTGGCATTTGGTCACATTTGTCCCAAACCTCCCTGCAGTTTTCAAAATATCCCAAACATCCCAATTTCGAGGCCTGAGCCATATTTTGGAGCCAAATTCTGGCTCTATGCACGTATTCGCGGTTTGAAATTACGATATTTTATACCCAACATATGCCAAGTCCTGAAAGCGGCAGTGAGTCACATTTTGCACAAACTCCACTGCAGTTTTCTAAATATCCAAAATATCCCAATTTCGAGGCCTGACCAATATTTTGGAGCCAAATTCTAGCTTTCTGCTCATATACGCAGTTTGAAATTACGACTTTTTTATGCCCAACATATGCCAAGTACTGAAAGCGGCGTTTGGTCACATTTGTCCCAAACCCCCCTTGCAGTTTTCAAAATATCTCAAACATCCCAATTTCGAGGCCTGAGCAATATTTTGGAGCCAACTTCAGGCTCTATGCACGTTTTCGCGGTTTGAAATTACGACATTTTATACCCAACATATGCCAAGTCCTGAAAGCGGCAGTGATTCACATTTCGCACAAACTCCCCTGCAGTTTTCGAAATATCCCAAATATCCTAATTTTGAGGCCTGAGCTATATTTTGGAGCCAAATTCTGGCTCTCTGCACGTATTCGAAGTTTGAAATTACGACTTTTTATACCCATCATATGCCAAGTACTGAAAGTGGCATTTGGTCACATTTGTCCCAAACCTCCCTGCAGTTTTCAAAATATCCCAAACATCCCAATTTCGAAGCCTGAGCCATATTTTAGAGCCAAATTCTGGCTCTATGCACGTTTTCGCGGTTTTAAATTACGATATATTATACCCAACATATGCCAAGTCCTGAAAGCGGCAGTGATTCACATTTTGCACAAACTCCCCTGCAGTTTTCTAAATATCCCAAATATCCCAATTTCGAGGCCTGAACAATATTTTGGAGCCAAATTCTAGCTTTCTGCACGTATTCGCAGTTTGAAATTACGACTTTTTTATGTCCAACATATGCTAAGTACTGAAAGCGGCGCTGGTCTCATTTGTCTCAATCCCCCCTGCAGTTTTCAAAATATCCCAAACATCCCAATTTCGAGGCCTGAGCAATATTTTGGAGCCAAATTCTGGCTCTCTGCACGTATTCGCAGTTTGAAATTACGACTTTTTTATGCCCAACATATGCTAAGTACTGAAAGCAGCGTTTGGTCACATTTGTCCCAAACACCCCCCCCCCCTGCAGTTTTCAAAATATCTCCAACATCACAATTTCGAGGCCTGAGCAATATTTTGGAGCTAAATTCTGGCTCTATGCACGTATTCGCGGTTTGAAATTACGATATTTTATACCCAACATATGCCATCTCCTGAAAGCGGCAGTGAGTCACATTTCGCACAAACTCGCCTGCAGTTTTCTAAATATCCCAAATATCCCAATTTCGAGGCCTGAACAATATTTTGGAGCCAAATTCTAGCTTCCTGCACATATTCGCAGTTTGAAATTACGACTTTTTTATGCCCAACATATGCCAAGTACTGAAAGCGGCGTTTGGTCACATTTGTCCCAAACCCCCCCTTGCAGTTTTCAAAATATCTGAAACATCCCAATTTCGAGGCTTGAGCATTATTTTGGAGCCAAATTCTGGCTCTATGCACGTATTCGCGGTTTGAAATTACGATATTTTATTCCCAACATATGCCATCTCCTGAGAGCGGCAGTGAGTCACATTTTGCACAAACACGCCTGCAGTTTTCTAAATATCCCAAATATCCCAATTTCGAGGCATGAACAATATTTTGGAGCCAAATTCTAGCTTTCTGCACGTATTTGCAGTTTGAAATTACGACTTTTTTAAGCCCAACATATGCTAAGTACTGAAAGCGGCTTTGGTCACATTTGTCCCAATCCCCCTTGCAGTTTTCAAAATATCCCAAACATCTCAATTTCGAGGCCTGAGCCATATTTTGGAGCAAAATTCTGGCTCTATGCACGTATTTGCGGTTTGAAATTACGACATTTTATACCCAACATATGCCAAGTCCTGAAAGCGGCAGTGATTCACATTTCGCACAAACTCCCCTGCAGTTTTCGAAATAACCCAAATATCCCAATTTTGAGGCCTGAGCTATATTTTGGAGCCAAATTCTGGCTCTCAGCACGTATTCGAAGTTTGAAATTACGACTTTTTATACCCATCATATGCCAAGTACTGAAAGTGGCATTTGGTCACATTTGTCCCAAACCTCCCTGCAGTTTTCAAAATATCCCAAACATCCCAATTTCGAGGCCTGAGCCATATTTTGGAGCCAAATTCTGGCTCTATGCACGTATTCGCGGTTTGAAATTACGATATTTTATACCCAACATATGCCAAGTCCTGAAAGCGGCAGTGAGTCACATTTTGCACAAACTCCACTGCAGTTTTCTAAATATCCAAAATATCCCAATTTCGAGGCCTGAACAATATTTTGTAGCCAAATTCAAGCTTTCTGCACGTATACGCAGTTTGAAATTACGACTTTTTTATGCCCAACATATGTTAAGTACTGAAAGCGGCGTTTGGTCACATTTGTCTCAATCCCCCCCTGCAGTTTTCAAAATATCCCAAACATCCCAATTTCGAGGCGTGAGCAATATTTTGGAGCCAAATTCTGGCTCTCTGCACGTATTCGCAGTTTGAAATTACGAATTTTTTATGCCCAACATATGCTAAGTACTGAAAGAAGCGTTTGGTCACATTTGCCCCAAACACCCCCCTCCTGCAGTTTTCAAAATATCTCAAACATCCCAATTTCGAGGCCTGAGCAATATTTTGGAGCCAAATTCTGGCTCTATGCACGTATTCGCGGTTTAAAATTACGATATTTTATACCCAACATATGCCATCTCCTGAAAGCGGCAGTGAGTCACATTTCGCACAAACTCGCCTGCAGTTTTCTAAATATCCCAAATATCCCAATTTCGAGGCCTGAACAATATTTTGGAGCCAAATTCTAGCTTCCTGCACATATTCGCAGTTTGAAATTACGACTTTTTTATACCCAACATATGCCAAGTACTGAAAGCGGCGTTTGGTCACATTTGTCCCAAACCCCCCCTTGCAGTTTTCAAAATATCTGAAACATCCCAATTTCGAGGCCTGAGCATTATTTTGGAGCCAAATTCTGGCTCTATGCACGTATTCGCGGTTTGAAATTACGATATTTTATACCCAACATATGCCATCTCCTGAGAGCGGCAGTGAGTCACATTTTGCACAAACTCGCCTGCAGTTTTCTAAATATCCCAAATATCCCAATTTCGAGGCATGAACAATATTTTGGAGCCAAATTCTAGCTTTCTGCACGTATTTGCAGTTTGAAATTACGACTTTTTTAAGCCCAACATATGCTAAGTACTGAAAGCGGCTTTGGTCACATTTGTCCCAATCCCCCTTGCAGTTTTCAAAATATCCCAAACATCTCAATTTCGAGGCCTGAGCCATATTTTGGAGCAAAATTCTGGCTCTATGCACGTATTTGCGGTTTGAAATTACGACATTTTATACCCAACATATGCCAAGTCCTGAAAGCGGCAGTGATTCACATTTCGCACAAACTCCCCTGCAGTTTTCGAAATATCCCAAATATCCCAATTTTGAGGCCTGAGCTATATTTTGGAGCCAAATTCTGGCTCTCTGCACGTATTCGAAGTTTGAAATTACGACTTTTTATACCCATCATATGCCAAGTACTGAAAGTGGCATTTGGTCACATTTGTCCCAAACCTCCCTGCAGTTTTCAAAATATCCCAAACATCCCAATTTCGAAGCCTGAGCCATATTTTAGAGCCAAATTCTGGCTCTATGCACGTTTTCGCGGTTTGAAATTACGATATATTATACCCAACATATGCCAAGTCCTGAAAGCGGCAGTGAGTCACATTTTGCACAAACTCCCCTGCAGTTTTCTAAATATCCCAGATATCCCAATTTCGAGGCCTGAACAATATTTTGGAGCCAAATTCTAGCTTTCTGCACGTATTCGCAGTTTGAAATTACGACTTTTTTATGCCCAACATATGCTAAGTACTGAAAGCGGCGTTTGGTCACATTTGTCTCAATCCCCCCTGCAGTTTTCAAAATATCCCAAACATCCCAATTTCGAGGCCTGAGCAACATTTTGGAGCCAAATTCTGGCTCTCTGCACGTATTCGCAGTTTGAAATTACGACTTTTTTATGCCCAACATATGCTAAGTACTGAAAGCAGCGTTTGGTCACATTTGTCCCAAACACCCCCCCCCCCCCCCTGCAGTTTTCAAAATATCTCCAACATCACAATTTCGAGGCCTGAGCAATATTTTGGAGCTAAATTCTGGCTCTATGCACGTATTCGCGGTTTGAAATTACGATATTTTATACCCAACATATGCCATCTCCTGAAAGCGGCAGTGAGTCACATTTCGCACAAACTCGCCTGCAGTTTTCTAAATATCCCAAATATCCCAATTTCGAGGCCTGAACAATATTTTGGAGCCAAATTCTAGCTTCCTGCACATATTCGCAGTTTGAAATTACGACTTTTTTATGCCCAACATATGCCAAGTACTGAAAGCGGCGTTTGGTCACATTTGTCCCAAACCCCCCCTTGCAGTTTTCAAAATATCTCAAACATCCCAATTTCGAGGCCTGAGCATTATTTTGGAGCCAAATTCTGGCTCTATGCACGTATTCGCGGTTTGAAATTACGATATTTTATACCCAACATATGCCATCTCCTGAGAGCGGCAGTGAGTCACATTTTGCACAAACACGCCTGCAGTTTTCTAAATATCCCAAATATCCCAATTTCGAGGCATGAACAATATTTTGGAGCCAAATTCTAGCTTTCTGCACGTATTTGCAGTTTGAAATTACGACTTTTTTAAGCCCAACATATGCTAAGTACTGAAAGCGGCTTTGGTCACATTTGTCCCAATCCCCCTTGCAGTTTTCAAAATATCCCAAACATCTCAATTTCGAGGCCTGAACCATATTTTGGAGCAAAATTCTGGCTCTATGCACGTATTTGCGGTTTGAAATTACGACATTTTATTCCCAACATATGCCAAGTCCTGAAAGCGGCAGTGATTCACATTTCGCACAAACTCCCCTGCAGTTTTCGAAATAACCCAAATATCCCAATTTTGAGGCCTGAGCTATATTTTGGAGCCAAATTCTGGCTCTCTGCACGTATTCGAAGTTTGAAATTACGACTTTTTATACCCATCATATGCCAAGTACTGAAAGTGGCATTTGGTCACATTTGTCCCAAACCTCCCTGCAGTTTTCAAAATATCCCAAACATCCCAATTTCGAGGCCTGAGCCATATTTTGGAGCCAAATTCTGGCTCTATGCACGTATTCGCGGTTTGAAATTACGATATTTTATACCCAACATATGCCAAGTCCTGAAAGCGGCAGTGAGTCACATTTTGCACAAACTCCACTGCAGTTTTCTAAATATCCAAAATATCCCAATTTCGAGGCCTGAACAATATTTTGGAGCCAAATTCAAGCTTTCTGCACGTATTTGCAGTTTGAAATTACGACTTTTTTATGCCCAACATATGTTAAGTACTGAAAGCGGCGTTTGGTCACATTTGTCTCAATCCCCCCTGCAGTTTTCAAAATATCCCAAACATCCCAATTTCGAGGCCTGAGCAATATTTTGGAGCCAAATTCTGGCTCTCTGCACGTATTCGCAGTTTGAAATTACGACTTTTTTATGCCCAACATATGCTAAGTACTGAAAGCAGCGTTTGGTCACATTTGTCCCAAACACCCCCCTCCTGCAGTTTTCAAAATATCTCAAACATCCCAATTTCGAGGCCTGAGCAATATTTTGGAGCCAAATTCTGGCTCTATGCACGTATTCGCGGTTTGAAATTACGATATTTTATACCCAACATATGCCATCTCCTGAAAGCGGCAGTGAGTCACATTTCGCACAAACTCGCCTGCAGTTTTCTAAATATCCCAAATATCCCAATTTCGAGGCCTGAACAATATTTTGGAGCCAAATTCTAGCTTCCTGCACATATTCGCAGTTTGAAATTACGACTTTTTTATGCCCAACATATGCCAAGTACTGAAAGCGGCGTTTGGTCACATTTGTCCCAAACCCCCCCTTGCAGTTTTCAAAATATCTGAAACATCCCAATTTCGAGGCCTGAGCATTATTTTGGAGCCAAATTCTGGCTCTATGCACGTATTCGCGGTTTGAAATTACGATATTTTATACCCAACATATGCCATCTCCTGAGAGCGGCAGTGAGTCACATTTTGCACAAACTCGCCTGCAGTTTTCTAAATATCCCAAATATCCCAATTTCGAGGCATGAACAATATTTTGGAGCCAAATTCTAGCTTTCTGCACGTATTTGCAGTTTGAAATTACGACTTTTTTAAGCATAACATATGCTAAGTACTGAAAGCGGCTTTGGTCACATTTTTCCCAATCCCCCTTGCAGTTTTCAAAATATCCCAAACATCTCAATTTCGAGGCCTGAGCCATATTTTGGAGCAAAATTCTGGCTCTATGCACGTATTTGCGGTTTGAAATTACGACATTTTATACCCAACATATGCCAAGTCCTGAAAGCGGCAGTGATTCACATTTCGCACAAACTCCCTTGCAGTTTTCGAAATATCCCAAATATCCCAATTTTGAGGCCTGAGCTATATTTTGGAGCCAAATTCTGGCTCTCTGCACGTATTCGAAGTTTGAAATTACGACTTTTTATACCCATCATATGCCAAGTACTGAAAGTGGCATTTGGTCACATTTGTCCCAAACCTCCCTGCAGTTTTCAAAATATCCCAAACATCCCAATTTCGAGGCCTGAGCCATATTTTGGAGCAAAATTCTGGCTCTATGCACGTATTCGCGGTTTGAAATTACGATATTTTAGACCCAACATATGCCAAGTCCTGAAAGCGGCAGTGAGTCACATTTTGCACAAACTCCACTGCAGTTTTCTAAATATCCAAAATATCCCAATTTCGAGGCCTGAACAATATTTTGGAGCCAAATTCTAGCTTTCTGCTCATATACGCAGTTTGAAATTACGACTTTTTTATGCCCAACATATGCCAAGTACTGAAAGCGGCGTTTGGTCACATTTGTCCCAAACCCCCCTTGCAGTTTTCAAAATATCTCAAACATCCCAATTTCGAGGCCTGAACAATATTTTAGAGCCAACTTCAGGCTCTATGCACGTTTTCGCGGTTTGAAATTACGATATATTATACCCAACATATGCCAAGTCCTGAAAGCGGCAGTGAGTCACATTTTGCACAAACTCCCCTGCAGTTTTCTAAATATCCCAAATATCCCAATTTCGAGGCCTGAACAATATTTTGGAGCCAAATTCTGGCTCTCTGCACGTATTCGCAGTTTGAAATTACGACTTTTTTATGCCCAACATATGCTAAGTACTGAAAGCAGCGTTTGGTCACATTTGTCCCAAACACCCCCCTCCTGCAGTTTTCAAAATATCTCAAACATCCCAATTTCGAGGCCTGAGCAATATTTTGGAGCCAAATTCTGGCTCTATGCACGTATTCGCGGTTTGAAATTACGATATTTTATACCCAACATATGCCATCTCCTGAAAGCGGCAGTGAGTCACATTTCGCACAAACTCGCCTGCAGCTTTCTAAATATCCCAAATATCCCAATTTCGAGGCCTGAACAATATTTTGGAGCCAAATTCTAGCTTCTTGCACATATTCGCAGTTTGAAATTACGACTTTTTTATGCCCAACATATGCCAAGTACTGAAAGCGGCGTTTGGTCACATTTGTCCCAAACCCGCCCTTGCAATTTTCAAAATATCTCAAACATCCCAATTTCGAGGCCTGAGCAATATTTTGGAGCCAAATTCTGGCTCTATGCACGTATTCGCGGTTTAAAATTACAACATTTTATACCCAACATATGCCAAGTCCTGAAAGCGGCAGTGATTCACATTTCGCACAAACTCCCCGGCAGTTTTCGAAATATCCCAAATATCCCAATTTTGAGGCCTGAGCTATATTTTGGAGCCAAATTCTGGCTCTCTGCACGTATTCGAAGTTTGAAATTACGACTTTTTATACCCATCATATGCCAAGTACTGAAAGTGGCATTTATTCACATTTGTCCCAAACCTCCCTGCAGTTTTCAAAATATCCCAAACATCCCAATTTCGAGGCCTGAGCCATATTTTGGAGCCAAATTCTGGCTCTATGCACGTATTCGCGGTTTGAAACTACGATATTTTATACTCAACATATGCCAAGTCCTGAAAGCGGCAGTGAGTCACATTTTGCACAAACTCGCCTGCAGTTTTCTAAATATCCCAAATATCCCAATTTCGAGGCCTGAACAATATTTTGGAGCCAAATTCTAGCTTTCTGCACGTATTCGCAGATTGAAATTACGACTTTTTTATGCCCAACATATGCTAAGTACTGAAAGCGGCTTTAGTCACATTTGTCCCAATCCCCCTTGCAGTTTTCAAAATATCCCAAACATCTCAATTTCGAGGCCTGAGCCGTATTTTGGAGCAAAATTCTGGCTCTTTGCACGTATTCGCGGTTTGAAATTACGACATTTTATACCCAACATATGCCAAGTACTGAACGCGGCGTTTGGTCACATTTGTCCAACCCCCCCCCCCCCCTGCAGTTCTCAAAATATCCCAAACATCACAATTTCGAGGCCTGAGCCGTATTTTGGAGCCAAATTCTGGTTCTATGCACGTATTCGCGGTTTGAAATTACGACATTTTATACCCAACATATGCCAAGTCCTGAAAGCGGCAGTGATTCACATTTCGCACAAACTCCCCTGCAGATTTCGAAATATCCGAAATATCCCAATTTTGAGGCCTGAGCTATATTTTGGAGCCAAGATCTGGCTCTCTGCACGTATTCGAAGTTTGAAATTACGACTTTTTATACCCATCATATGCCAAGTACTGAAAGTGGCATTTGGTCACATTTGTCCCAAACCTCCCTGCAGTTTTCAAAATATCCCAAACATCCCAATTTCGAGGCCTGAGCCATATTTTGGAGCAAAATTCTGGCTCTATGCACGTATTTGCGGTTTGAAATTACGACATTTTATTCCCAACATATGCCAAGTCCTGAAAGCGGCAGTGAGTCACATTTTGCACAAACACGCCTGCAGTTTTCTAAATATCCCAAATATCCCAATTTCGAGGCATGAACAATATTTTGGAGCCAAATTCTAGCTTTCTGCACGTATTTGCAGTTTGAAATTACGACTTTTTTAAGCCCAACATATGCTAAGTACTGAAAGCGGCTTTGGTCACATTTGTCCCAATCCCCCTTGCAGTTTTCAAAATATCCCAAACATCTCAATTTCGAGGCCTGAGCCATATTTTGGAGCAAAATTCTGGCTCTATGCACGTATTTGCGGTTTGAAATTACGACATTTTATTCCCAACATATGCCAAGTCCTGAAAGCGGCAGTGATTCACATTTCGCACAAACTCCCCTGCAGTTTTCGAAATAACCCAAATATCCCAATTTTGAGGCCTGAGCTATATTTTGGAGCCAAATTCTGGCTCTCTGCACGTATTCGAAGTTTGAAATTACGACTTTTTATACCCATCATATGCCAAGTACTGAAAGTGGCATTTGGTCACATTTGTCCCAAACCTCCCTGCAGTTTTCAAAATATCCCAAACATCCCAATTTCGAGGCCTGAGCCATATTTTGGAGCCAAATTCTGGCTCTATGCACGTATTCGCGGTTTGAAATTACGATATTTTATACCCAACATATGCCAAGTCCTGAAAGCGGCAGTGAGTCACATTTTGCACAAACTCCACTGCAGTTTTCTAAATATCCAAAATATCCCAATTTCGAGGCCTGAACAATATTTTGGAGCCAAATTCAAGCTTTCTGCACGTATACGCAGTTTGAAATTACGACTTTTTTATGCCCAACATATGTTAAGTACTGAAAGCGGCGTTTGGTCACATTTGTCTCAATCCCCCCTGCAGTTTTCAAAATATCCCAAACATCCCAATTTCGAGGCCTGAGCAATATTTTTTCAGCCAAATTCTGGCTCTCTGCACGTATTCGCAGTTTGAAATTACGACTTTTTTATGCCCAACATATGCTAAGTACTGAAAGCAGCGTTTGGTCACATTTGTCCCAAACACCCCCCTCCTGCAGTTTTCAAAATATCTCAAACATCCCAATTTCGAGGCCTGAGCAATATTTTGGAGCCAAATTCTGGCTCTATGCACGTATTCGCGGTTTGAAATTACGATATTTTATACCCAACATATGCCATCTCCTGAAAGCGGCAGTGAGTCACATTTCGCACAAACTCGCCTGCAGTTTTCTAAATATCCCAAATATCCCAATTTCGAGGCCTGAACAATATTTTGGAGCCAAATTCTAGCTTCCTGCACATATTCGCAGTTTGAAATTACGACTTTTTTATGCCCAACATATGCCAAGTACTGAAAGCGGCGTTTGGTCACATTTGTCCCAAACCCCCCCTTGCAGTTTTCAAAATATCTGAAACATCCCAATTTCGAGGCCTGAGCATTATTTTGGAGCCAAATTCTGGCTCTATGCACGTATTCCAGGTTTGAAATTACGATATTTTCTACCCAACATATGCCATCTCCTGAGAGCGGCAGTGAGTCACATTTTGCACAAACTCGCCTGCAGTTTTCTAAATATCCCAAATATCCCAATTTCGAGGCATGAACAATATTTTGGAGCCAAATTCTAGCTTTCTGCACGTATTTGCAGTTTGAAATTACGACTTTTTTAAGCCCAACATATGCTAAGTACTGAAAGCGGCTTTGGTCACATTTTTCCCAATCCCCCTTGCAGTTTTCAAAATATCCCAAACATCTCAATTTCGAGGCCTGAGCCATATTTTGGAGCAAAATTCTGGCTCTATGCACGTATTTGCGGTTTGAAATTACGACATTTTATACCCAACATATGCCAAGTCCTGAAAGCGGCAGTGATTCACATTTCGCACAAACTCCCTTGCAGTTTTCGAAATATCCCAAATATCCCAATTTTGAGGCCTGAGCTATATTTTGGAGCCAAATTCTGGCTCTCTGCACGTATTCGAAGTTTGAAATTACGACTTTTTATACCCATCATATGCCAAGTACTGAAAGTGGCATTTGGTCACATTTGTCCCAAACCTCCCTGCAGTTTTCAAAATATCCCAAACATCCCAATTTCGAGGCCTGAGCCATATTTTGGAGCCAAATTCTGGCTCTATGCACGTATTCGCGGTTTGAAATTACGATATTTTAGACCCAACATATGCCAAGTCCTGAAAGCGGCAGTGAGTCACATTTTGCACAAACTCCACTGCAGTTTTCTAAATATCCAAAATATCCCAATTTCGAGGCCTGAACAATATTTTGGAGCCAAATTCTAGCTTTCTGCTCATATACGCAGTTTGAAATTACGACTTTTTTATGCCCAACATATGCCAAGTACTGAAAGCGGCGTTTGGTCACATTTGTCCCAAACCCCCCTTGCAGTTTTCAAAATATCTCAAACATCCCAATTTCGAGGCCTGAGCAATATTTTAGAGCCAACTTCAGGCTCTATGCACGTTTTCGCGGTTTGAAATTACGATATATTATACCCAACATATGCCAAGTCCTGAAAGCGGCAGTGAGTCACATTTTGCACAAACTCCCCTGCAGTTTTCTAAATATCCCAAATATCCCAATTTCGAGGCCTGAACAATATTTTGGAGCCAAATTCTGGCTCTCTGCATGTATTCGAAGTTTGAAATTATGACTTTTTATACCCATCATATGCCAAGTACTGAAAGTGGCATTTGGTCACATTTGTCCCAAACCTCCCTGCAGTTTTCAAAATATCCCAAACATCCCAATTTCGAGGCCTGAGCCATATTTTGGAGCCAAATTCTGGCTCTATGCACGTATTCGCGGTTTGAAATTACGATATTTTATACCCAACATATGCCAAGTCCTGAAAGCGGCAGTGAGTCACATTTTGCACAAACTCCACTGCAGTTTTCTAAATATCCCAAATATCCCAATTTCGAGGCCTGAACAATATTTTGGAGCCAAATTCAAGCTTTCTGCACGTATACGCAGTTTGAAATTACGACTTTTTTATGCCCAACATATGTTAAGTACTGAAAGCGGCGTTTGGTCACATTTGTCTCAATCCCCCCTGCAGTTTTCAAAATATCCCAAACATCCCAATTTCGAGGCCTGAGCAATATTTTGGAGCCAAATTCTGGCTCTCTGCACGTATTCGCAGTTTGAAATTACGACTTTTTTATGCCCAACATATGCTAAGTACTGAAAGCAGCGTTTGGTCACATTTGTCCCAAACACCCCCCTCCTGCAGTTTTCAAAATATCTCAAACATCCCAATTTCGAGGCCTGAGCAATATTTTGGAGCCAAATTCTGGCTCTATGCACGTATTCGCGGTTTGAAATTACGATATTTTATACCCAACATATGCCATCTCCTGAAAGCGGCAGTGAGTCACATTTCGCACAAACTCGCCTGCAGTTTTCTAAATATCCCAAATATCCCAATTTCGAGGCCTGAACAATATTTTGGAGCCAAATTCTAGCTTCCTGCACATATTCGCAGTTTGAAATTACGACTTTTTTATGCCCAACATATGCCAAGTACTGAAAGCGGCGTTTGGTCACATTTGTCCCAAACCCCCCCTTGCAGTTTTCAAAATATCTGAAACATCCCAATTTCGAGGCCTGAGCATTATTTTGGAGCCAAATTCTGGCTCTATGCACGTATTCCAGGTTTGAAATTACGATATTTTCTACCCAACATATGCCATCTCCTGAGAGCGGCAGTGAGTCACATTTTGCACAAACTCGCCTGCAGTTTTCTAAATATCCCAAATATCCCAATTTCGAGGCATGAACAATATTTTGGAGCCAAATTCTAGCTTTCTGCACGTATTTGCAGTTTGAAATTACGACTTTTTTAAGCCCAACATATGCTAAGTACTGAAAGCGGCTTTGGTCACATTTTTCCCAATCCCCCTTGCAGTTTTCAAAATATCCCAAACATCTCAATTTCGAGGCCTGAGCCATATTTTGGAGCAAAATTCTGGCTCTATGCACGTATTTGCGGTTTGAAATTACGACATTTTATACCCAACATATGCCAAGTCCTGAAAGCGGCAGTGATTCACATTTCGCACAAACTCCCTTGCAGTTTTCGAAATATCCCAAATATCCCAATTTTGAGGCCTGAGCTATATTTTGGAGCCAAATTCTGGCTCTCTGCACGTATTCGAAGTTTGAAATTACGACTTTTTATACCCATCATATGCCAGGTACTGAAAGTGGCATTTGGTCACATTTGTCCCAAACCTCCCTGCAGTTTTCAAAATATCCCAAACATCCCAATTTCGAGGCCTGAGCCATATTTTGGAGCCAAATTCTGGCTCTATGCACGTATTCGCGGTTTGAAATTACGATATTTTAGACCCAACATATGCCAAGTCCTGAAAGCGGCAGTGAGTCACATTTTGCACAAACTCCACTGCAGTTTTCTAAATATCCAAAATATCCCAATTTCGAGGCCTGAACAATATTTTGGAGCCAAATTCTAGCTTTCTGCTCATATACGCAGTTTGAAATTACGACTTTTTTATGCCCAACATATGCCAAGTACTGAAAGCGGCGTTTGGTCACATTTGTCCCAAACCCCCCTTGCAGTTTTCAAAATATCTCAAACATCCCAATTTCGAGGCCTGAGCAATATTTTAGAGCCAACTTCAGGCTCTATGCACGTTTTCGCGGTTTGAAATTACGATATATTATACCCAACATATGCCAAGTCCTGAAAGCGGCAGTGAGTCACATTTTGCACAAACTCCCCTGCAGTTTTCTAAATATCCCAAATATCCCAATTTCGAGGCCTGAACAATATTTTGGAGCCAAATTCTGGCTCTCTGCACGTATTCGCAGTTTGAAATTACGACTTTTTTATGTCCAACATATGCTAAGTACTGAAAGCAGCGTTTGGTCACATTTGTCCCAAACACCCCCCTCCTGCAGTTTTCAAAATATCTCAAACATCCCAATTTCGAGGCCTGAGCAATATTTTGGAGCCAAATTCTGGCTCTATGCACGTATTCGCGGTTTGAAATTACGATATTTTATACCCAACATATGCCATCTCCTGAAAGCGGCAGTGAGTCACATTTCGCACAAACTCGCATGCAGTTTTCTAAATATCCCAAATATCCCAATTTCGAGGCCTGAACAATATTTTGGAGCCAAATTCTAGCTTCTTGCACATATTCGCAGTTTGAAATTACGACTTTTTTATGCCCAACATATGCCAAGTACTGAAAGCGGCGTTTGGTCACATTTGTCCCAAACCCGCCCTTGCAATTTTCAAAATATCTCAAACATCCCAATTTCGAGGCCTGAGCAATATTTTGGAGCCAAATTCTGGCTCTATGCACGTATTCGCGGTTTAAAATTACAACATTTTATACCCAACATATGCCAAGTCCTGAAAGCGGCAGTGATTCACATTTCGCACAAACTCCCCGGCAGTTTTCGAAATATCCCAAATATCCCAATTTTGAGGCCTGAGCTATATTTTGGAGCCAAATTCTGGCTCTCTGCACGTATTCGAAGTTTGAAATTACGACTTTTTATACCCATCATATGCCAAGTACTGAAAGTGGCATTTATTCACATTTGTCCCAAACCTCCCTGCAGTTTTCAAAATATCCCAAACATCCCAATTTCGAGGCCTGAGCCATATTTTGGAGCCAAATTCTGGCTCTATGCACGTATTCGCGGTTTGAAACTACGATATTTTATACTCAACATATGCCAAGTCCTGAAAGCGGCAGTGAGTCACATTTTGCACAAACTCGCCTGCAGTTTTCTAAATATCCCAAATATCCCAATTTCGAGGCCTGAACAATATTTTGGAGCCAAATTCTAGCTTTCTGCACGTATTCGCAGATTGAAATTACGACTTTTTTATGCCCAACATATGCTAAGTACTGAAAGCGGCTTTAGTCACATTTGTCCCAATCCCCCTTGCAGTTTTCAAAATATCCCAAACATCTCAATTTCGAGGCCTGAGCCGTATTTTGGAGCAAAATTCTGGCTCTTTGCACGTATTCGCGGTTTGAAATTACGACATTTTATACCCAACATATGCCAAGTACTGAACGCGGCGTTTGGTCACATTTGTGCAACCCCCCCCCCCCCTGCAGTTCTCAAAATATCCCAAACATCACAATTTCGAGGCCTGAGCCGTATTTTGGAGCCAAATTCTGGTTCTATGCACGTATTCGCGGTTTGAAATTACGACATTTTATACCCAACATATGCCAAGTCCTGAAAGCGGCAGTGATTCACATTTCGCACAAACTCCCCTGCAGTTTTCGAAATATCCGAAATATCCCAATTTTGAGGCCTGAGCTATATTTTGGAGCCAAGATCTGGCTCTCTGCACGTATTCGAAGTTTGAAATTACGACTTTTTATACCCATCATATGCCAAGTACTGAAAGTGGCATTTGGTCACATTTGTCCCAAACCTCCCTGCAGTTTTCAAAATATCCCAAACATCCCAATTTCGAGGCCTGAGCCATATTTTGGAGCAAAATTCTGGCTCTATGCACGTATTTGCGGTTTGAAATTACGACATTTTATTCCCAACATATGCCAAGTCCTGAAAGCGGCAGTGAGTCACATTTTGCACAAACACGCCTGCAGTTTTCTAAATATCCCAAATATCCCAATTTCGAGGCATGAACAATATTTTGGAGCCAAATTCAAGCTTTCTGCACGTATACGCAGTTTGAAATTACGACTTTTTTATGCCCAACATATGTTAAGTACTGAAAGCGGCGTTTGGTCACATTTGTCTCAATCCCCCCTGCAGTTTTCAAAATATCCCAAACATCCCAATTTCGAGGCCTGAGCAATATTTTGGAGCCAAATTCTGGCTCTCTGCACGTATTCGCAGTTTGAAATTACGACTTTTTTATGCCCAAAATATGCTAAGTACTGAAAGCAGCGTTTGGTCACATTTGTCCCAAACACCCCCCTCCTGCAGTTTTCAAAATATCTCAAACATCCCAATTTCGAGGCCTGAGCAATATTTTGGAGCCAAATTCTGGCTCTATGCACGTATTCGCGGTTTGAAATTACGATATTTTATACCCAACATATGCCATCTCCTGAAAGCGGCAGTGAGTCACATTTCGCACAAACTCGCCTGCAGTTTTCTAAATATCCCAAATATCCCAATTTCGAGGCCTGAACAATATTTTGGAGCCAAATTCTAGCTTCCTGCACATATTCGCAGTTTGAAATTACGACTTTTTTATGCCCAACATATGCCAAGTACTGAAAGCGGCGTTTGGTCACATTTGTCCCAAACCCCCCCTTGCAGTTTTCAAAATATCTGAAACATCCCAATTTCGAGGCCTGAGCATTATTTTGGAGCCAAATTCTGGCTCTATGCACGTATTCCAGGTTTGAAATTACGATATTTTCTACCCAACATATGCCATCTCCTGAGAGCGGCAGTGAGTCACATTTTGCACAAACTCGCCTGCAGTTTTCTAAATATCCCAAATATCCCAATTTCGAGGCATGAACAATATTTTGGAGCCAAATTCTAGCTTTCTGCACGTATTTGCAGTTTGAAATTACGACTTTTTTAAGCCCAACATATGCTAAGTACTGAAAGCGGCTTTGGTCACATTTTTCCCAATCCCCCTTGCAGTTTTCAAAATATCCCAAACATCTCAATTTCGAGGCCTGAGCCATATTTTGGAGCAAAATTCTGGCTCTATGCACGTATTTGCGGTTTGAAATTACGACATTTTATACCCAACATATGCCAAGTCCTGAAAGCGGCAGTGATTCACATTTCGCACAAACTCCCTTGCAGTTTTCGAAATATCCCAAATATCCCAATTTTGAGGCCTGAGCTATATTTTGGAGCCAAATTCTGGCTCTCTGCACGTATTCGAAGTTTGAAATTACGACTTTTTATACCCATCATATGCCAAGTACTGAAAGTGGCATTTGGTCACATTTGTCCCAAACCTCCCTGCAGTTTTCAAAATATCCCAAACATCCCAATTTCGAGGCCTGAGCCATATTTTGGAGCCAAATTCTGGCTCTATGCACGTATTCGCGGTTTGAAATTACGATATTTTAGACCCAACATATGCCAAGTCCTGAAAGCGGCAGTGAGTCACATTTTGCACAAACTCCACTGCAGTTTTCTAAATATCCAAAATATCCCAATTTCGAGGCCTGAACAATATTTTGGAGCCAAATTCTAGCTTTCTGCTCATATACGCAGTTTGAAATTACGACTTTTTTATGCCCAACATATGCCAAGTACTGAAAGCGGCGTTTGGTCACATTTGTCCCAAACCCCCCTTGCAGTTTTCAAAATATCTCAAACATCCCAATTTCGAGGCCTGAGCAATATTTTAGAGCCAACTTCAGGCTCTATGCACGTTTTCGCGGTTTGAAATTACGATATATTATACCCAACATATGCCAAGTCCTGAAAGCGGCAGTGAGTCACATTTTGCACAAACTCCCCTGCAGTTTTCTAAATATCCCAAATATCCCAATTTCGAGGCCAGAACAATATTTTGGAGCCAAATTCTGGCTCTCTGCACGTATTCGCAGTTTGAAATTACGACTTTTTTATGCCCAACATATGCTAAGTACTGAAAGCAGCGTTTGGTCACATTTGTCCCAAACACCCCCCTCCTGCAGTTTTCAAAATATCTCAAACATCCCAATTTCGAGGCCTGAGCAATATTTTGGAGCCAAATTCTGGCTCTATGCACGTATTCGCGGTTTGAAATTACGATATTTTATACCCAACATATGCCATCTCCTGAAAGCGGCAGTGAGTCACATTTCGCACAAACTCGCCGGCAGTTTTCTAAATATCCCAAATATCCCAATTTCGAGGCCTGAACAATATTTTGGAGCCAAATTCTAGCTTCTTGCACATATTCGCAGTTTGAAATTACGACTTTTTTATGCCCAACATATGCCAAGTACTGAAAGCGGCGTTTGGTCACATTTGTCCCAAACCCGCCCTTGCAGTTTTCAAAATATCTCAAACATCCCAATTTCGAGGCCTGAGCAATATTTTGGAGCCAAATTCTGGCTCTATGCACGTATTCGCGGTTTAAAATTACAACATTTTATACCCAACATATGCCAAGTCCTGAAAGCGGCAGTGATTCACATTTCGCACAAACTCCCCGGCAGTTTTCGAAATATCCCAAATATCCCAATTTTGAGGCCTGAGCTATATTTTGGAGCCAAATTCTGGCTCTCTGCACGTATTCGAAGTTTGAAATTACGACTTTTTATACCCATCATATGCCAAGTACTGAAAGTGGCATTTATTCACATTTGTCCCAAACCTCCCTGCAGTTTTCAAAATATCCCAAACATCCCAATTTCGAGGCCTGAGCCATATTTTGGAGCCAAATTCTGGCTCTATGCACGTATTCGCGGTTTGAAACTACGATATTTTATACTCAACATATGCCAAGTCCTGAAAGCGGCAGTGAGTCACATTTTGCACAAACTCGCCTGCAGTTTTCTAAATATCCCAAATATCCCAATTTCGAGGCCTGAACAATATTTTGGAGCCAAATTCTAGCTTTCTGCACGTATTCGCAGATTGAAATTACGACTTTTTTATGCCCAACATATGCTAAGTACTGAAAGCGGCTTTAGTCACATTTGTCCCAATCCCCCTTGCAGTTTTCAAAATATCCCAAACATCTCAATTTCGAGGCCTGAGCCGTATTTTGGAGCAAAATTCTGGCTCTTTGCACGTATTCGCGGTTTGAAATTACGACATTTTATACCCAACATATGCCAAGTACTGAACGCGGCGTTTGGTCACATTTGTCCAAACCCCCCCCCCCCCCCCCTGCAGTTCTCAAAATATCCCAAACATCACAATTTCGAGGCCTGAGCCGTATTTTGGAGCCAAATTCTGGTTCTATGCACGTATTCGCGGTTTGAAATTACGACATTTTATACCCAACATATGCCAAGTCCTGAAAGCGGCAGTGATTCACATTTCGCACAAACTCCCCTGCAGTTTTCGAAATATCCGAAATATCCCAATTTTGAGGCCTGAGCTATATTTTGGAGCCAAGATCTGGCTCTCTGCACGTATTCGAAGTTTGAAATTACGATTTTTATACCCATCATATGCCAAGTACTGAAAGTGGCATTTGGTCACATTTGTCCCAAACCTCCCTGCAGTTTTCAAAATATCCCAAACATCCCAATTTCGAGGCCTGAGCCATATTTTGGAGCCAAATTCTGGCTCTATGCACGTATTCGCGGTTTGAAATTACGATATTTTATACCCAACATATGCCAAGTCCTGAAAGCGGCAGTGAGTCACATTTTGCACAAACTCCCCTGCAGTTTTCTAAATATCCAAAATATCCTAATTTCGAGGCCTGAACAATATTTTGGAGCCAAATTCTAGCTTTCTGCACATATTCGCAGTTTGAAATTACGACTTTTTTATGCCCAACATATGCCAAGTACTGAAAGCGGCGTTTGGTCACATTTGTCCCAAACCCCCCTTGCAGTTTTCAAAATATCTCAAACACCCCAATTTCGAGGCCTGAGCAATATTTTGGAGCCAAATTCTGGCTCTATGCACGTATTCGCGGTTTAAAATTACAACATTTTATACCCAACATATGCCAAGTCCTGAACGCGGCAGTGATTCACATTTCGCACAAACTCCCCGGCAGTTTTCGAAATATCCCAAATATCCCAATTTTGAGGCCTGAGCTATATTTTGGAGCCAAATTCTGGCTCTCTGCACGCATTCGAAGTTTGAAATTACGACTTTTTATACCCATCATATGCCAAGTACTGAAAGTGGCATTTATTCACATTTGTCCCAAACCTCCCTGCAGTTTTCAAAATATCCCAAACATCCCAATTTCGAGGCCTGAGCCATATTTTGGAGCCAAATTCTGGCTCTATGCACGTATTCGCGGTTTGAAATTACGATATTTTATACTCAACATATGCCAAGTCCTGAAAGCGGCAGTGAGTCACATTTTGCACAAACTCGCCTGCAGTTTTCTCAATATCCCAAATATCCCAATTTCGAGGCCTGAACAATATTTTGGAGCCAAATTCTAGCTTTCTGCACGTATTCGCAGATTGAAATTACGACTTTTTTATGCCCAACATATGCTAAGTACTGAAAGCGGCTTTGGTCACATTTGTCCCAATCCCCCTTGCAGTTTTCAAAATATCCCAAACATCTCAATTTCGAGGCCTGAGCCGTATTTTGGAGCAAAATTCTGGCTCTTTGCACGTATTCGCGGTTTGAAATTACGACATTTTATACCCAACATATGCCAAGTACTGATCGCGGCGTTTGGTCACATTTGTCCCAACCCCCCCCCCCCCTTGCAGTTCTCAAAATATCCCAAACATCACAATTTCGAGGCCTGAGCCGTATTTTGGAGCCAAATTCTGGTTCTATGCACGTATTCGCGGTTTGAAATTACGACATTTTATACCCAACATATGCCAAGTCCTGAAAGCGGCAGTGATTCACATTTCGCACAAACTCCCCTGCAGTTTTCGAAATATCCGAAATATCCCAATTTTGAGGCCTGAGCAATATTTTGGAGCCAAGATCTGGCTCTCTGCACGTATTCGAAGTTTGAAATTACGACTTTTTATACCCATCATATGCCAAGTACTGAAAGTGGCATTTGGTCACATTTGTCCCAAACCTCCCTGCAGTTTTCAAAATATCCCAAACATCCCAATTTCGAGGCCTGAGCCATATTTTGGAGCCAAATTCTGGCTCTATGCACGTATTCGCGGTTTGAAATTACGATATTTTATACCCAACATATGCCAAGTCCTGAAAGCGGCAGTGAGTCACATTTTGCACAAACTCCCCTGCAGTTTTCTAAATATCCAAAATATCCCAATTTCGAGGCCTGAACAATATTTTGGAGCCAAATTCTAGCTTTCTGCTCATATACGCAGTTTGAAATTACGACTTTTTTATGCCCAACATATGCCAAGTACTGAAAGCGGCGTTTGGTCACATTTGTCCCAAACCCCCCTTGCAGTTTTCAAAATATCTCAAACATCCCAATTTCGAGGCCTGAGCAATATTTTTGAGCCAACTTCTGGCTCTATGCACGTATTCGCGGTTTAAAATTACGACATTTTATACCCAACATATGCCAAGTCCTGAAAGCGGCAGTGAGTCACATTTCGCACAAACTCACCTGCAGTTATCGAAATATCCCAAATATCAAAATTTTGAGGCCTGAGCCATATTTTGGAGCCAAATTCTAGCACTCTGCACGTATTTGAAGTTTGAAGTTACGACTTTTTATATCCAACATATGCCAAGTACTGAAAGTGGCATTTGGTCACATTTGTTCCATACCTCCCTGCAGTTTTCAAAATATCCCAAACATCCCAATTTTGAGGCATGAGCCATATTTTGGAGCAAAATTCTGGCTCTCTGCACGTATTCGCAGTTTGAAATTACGAATTTATATACCCAACATATGCCAAGTACTGAAAGCCGCGTTTCGTCACATTTGTCCCAAACCTTCCTGCAGTTTTCAAAATATCCCAAACATCCCAATTTCAAGGCCTGAGCCATATTTTAGAGCCAAATTCTGGCTCTATGCACGTTTTCGCGGTTTGAAATTACGATATATTATACCCAACATATGCCAAGTCCTGAAAGCGGCAGTGAATCACATTTTGCACAAACTCCCCTGCAGTTTTCTAAATATCCCAAATATCCCAATTTCGAGGCCTGAACAATATTTTGGAGCCAAATTCTATCTTTCTGCACGTATTCGCAGTTTGAAATTACGACTTTTTTATGCCCAACATATGCTAAGTACTGAAAGCGGCGTTTGGTCACATTTGTCTCAATCCCCCCTGCAGTTTTCAAAATATCCCAAACATCCCAATTTCGAGGCCTGAGCAATATTTTGGAGCCAAATTCTGGCTCTATGCACGTATTCGCAGTTTGAAATTACGACATTTTCTACCCAACATATGCCAAGTCCTGAAATCGGCAGTGAGTCACATTTCGCACAAACTTATCTGCAGCTTTCGAAATAACGCAAATATCCCAATTTTGAGGCCTGAGCCATATTTTGGAGCCAAATTCGGGATCTCTGCACGTATTTGCAGTTTGAAATTACCACTTTTTTATACCCAACATATGCCAAGTACTGAAAGCGGCGTTTGGTTTCATTTGTCTCAATCGCCCCTGCAGTTTTAAAAATATTCCAAACATCCAAATTTCGAGACCTGAGCCATATTTTGGAGCCAAATTCTGGCTCTCTGCACGTATTCGCAGTTTGAAATTACAACTTTTTTATACCCAATATATGCCAAGTACTGAAAGCTGAGTTTGGTCACATTTGTCCCAAACCCCTCCTGCAGGTTTAAAAATATTCCAAACATCCAAATTTCGAGGCCTGAGCCATATTTTGGAGCCAAATTCTGGCTCTCTGCACGTATTCGCAGTTTGAAATTACGACTTTTTTATACCCAACATATGCAAAGTACTGAACGCGGCGTTTGGTCACATTTGTCCAAAACCCCCCCTGCAGTTTTCAAAATATCCCAAACATCCCAATTTCGAGGCCTGAGCCATATTTTGGAGCCAAATTCTGGCTCTATGCACGTATTCGCGGTTTGAAATTACGACATTTTATACCCAACATATGCCAAGTCCTGAAAGCAGCAGTGAGTCACATTTTGCACAAACTCCCCTGCAGTTTTCGAAATATCCCAAATATCCCAATTTTGAGGCCTGAGCTATATTTTGGAGCCAAATTCTGGCTCTCTGCACGTATTCGAAGTTTGAAATTGCGACTTTTTATACCCAACATATGCCAAGTACTGAAAGTGGCATTTGGTCAAATTTATCCCAAACCTCCCTGCAGTTTTCAAAATATCCCAAACATCCCAATATCGAGGAATGAGCCATATTTTGGAGCCAAATTCTGGCTCTTTGCACGTATTCGCGGTTTGAAATTACGACATTTTATACCCAACATATGCCAAGTCCTGAAAGCGGCAGTGAGTCACATTTCGCACAAACTCACCTGCAGTTTTCGAAATATCCCAAATATCCCAATTTTGAGGCCTGAGCCATATTTTGGAGCCAAATTCTGGCTCTCTAAACGTATTCGCAGTTTGAAATTACCACTTTTTTATACCCAACATATGCCAAGTACTGAAAGCGGCGTTTGGTCACATTTGTCTAAATCCCCTCTGCAGTTTTCAAAATATCCCAAACATCCCAATTTCGAGGCCTGAGCCATATTTTGGAGCCAAATTCTGGCTCTCTGCACGTATTCACAGTTTGAAATTACGACTTTTTTATGCCCAACATATGCCAAGTACTGAAAGCGGCGTTTTGTCACATTTGTCCCAAACCTCCCCTGCAGTTTTCAAAATATCTCAAACATCCCAATTTTGAGGCCTGAGCAATATTTTGGAGCCAAATTCTTGCTCTATGCACGTATTCGCGGTTTGAAATTACGACATTTTATACCCAACATATGCAGAGTCCTGAAAGCGGCAGTGAGTCACAATTCGCACAAACCCCCCTTCCATTTTTAAAAATATCCCAAACATCCCAATTTCGAGGCCTGAGCCATATTTTGGAGCCAAATTCTGGCTCTCTGCACGAATTCGCAGTTTGAAATTACGACTTTTTTATACCCAACATATGCAAAGTACTAAACGCGGCGTTTGGTCACATTTGTCCAAACCCCCCCCCCTGCATTTTTCAAAATATCCCAAACATCCCAATTTCGAGGCCTGAGCCATATTTTGGAGCCAAATTCTGGTTCTATGCAGGTTTTCGCGGTTTGAAATTACGACATTTTATACCCAACATATGCCAAGTCCTGTAAGCGGCAGTGAGTCACATTTCGCACAAACTCCCCTGCAGTTTTCGAAATATCCCAAATATCCCAATTTTGAGGACCGAGCTATATTTTGGAGCCAAATTCTGGCTCTATGCACGTATTCGCGGTTTGAAATTACGACATTTTATACCCAACATATGTCAAGTACTGAAATCGCCTTTGGTCACATTTGTCCCAATCCCCCCCCCCCCCTGCAGTTTTCAAAATATCTCAAACATCCCAATTTTGAGGCCTGAGCAATATTTTGTAGCCAAATTCTGGCTCTATGCACGTATTCGCGGTTTGAAATTACAACATTTTATACCCAACATATGCCAAGTCCTGAAAGCGGCCGTGAGTCACATTTCGCCCAAACTCACCTGCAGTTTTCGAAATATCCCAAATATCCCAATTTTGAGGCCTGAGCCATATTATGGAGCCAAATTCTGGCTCTCTGCACGTATTCGCAGTTTGAAATTACAACTTTTTTATACCCAACATATGCCAAGTACTGAAAGCGGCGTTTGGTCTCATTTGTCTCAATCCCCCCTGCAGTTTTCAAAATATTCTAAATATCCCAATTTCGAGGCCTGAGCCATATTTTGGAGCCAAATTCTGTCTCTCTGCACGAATTCGCAGTTTGAAATAACAACTTTTTTATACCCAATATATGCCAAGTACTGAAAGCGGAGTTTGGTCACATTTGTCCCAAATCCCCCCTGTAGTTTTAAAAATATCCCAAACATCCCAATTTCGAGGCCTGAGCCATATTTTGGAGCCAAATTTTGGCTCTATGTACGTATTCGCAGTTTGAAATTACGACTTTTTTATACCCAACATATGCAAAGTACTGAAAGCGGCGTTTGGTCACATTTGTCACAAACCCCCCCTGCAGTTTTCAAAATATCCCAAACATCCCAATTTCGAGGCCTGAGCAATATTTTGTAGCCAAATTCTGGCTCTATAAACGTATTCGCGGTTTGAAATTACGACATTTTATACCCAACATATGCCAAGTCCTGAAAGCGGCAGTGAGTCACATTTCGAACAAACTCCCCTGCAGTTTTCGAAATATCCCAAATATCCCAATTTCGAAGCCTGAACAATATTTTGGAGCCAAATTCTAGCTTTCTGCACGTATTCGCAGTTTGAAATTACGACTTTTTTATGCCCAAAATAAGCCAAGTACTGTAAGCGGCGTTTGGTCACATTTGTCCCAAAACCTCCCTGCAGTTTTCAAAATATCCCAAACATCCCAATTTTGAGGCCTGAGCCATATTTTGGAGCCAAATTCTGGCTCTCTGCACGTATTCGCAGTTCGAAATTACGACTTTTTTATGCCCAACATATGCCAAGTACTGAAAGCGGCGTTTTGTCACATTTGTCCCAAACCCTCCCTGCAGTTTTCAAAATATCTCAAACATCCCAATTTTGAGGCCTGAGCAATATTTTGGAGCCAAATTCTGGCTCTATGCACGTATTCGCGGTTTGAAATTACAACATTTTATACCCAACATATGCCAAGTCCTGAAAGCGGCAGTGAGTCACATTTCGCACAAACCCCCCTTGCAGTTTTAAAAATATCCCAAACATCCCAATTTCGAGGCCTGAGCCATATTTTGGAGCCAAATTCTGGCTGTCTGCACGTATTCGCAGGTTGAAATTACGAATTTATATACCCAACATATGCCAAGTACTAAAAGCGGCATTTGGTCACATTTGTCCCAAACCTCCCTGCAGTTTTCAAAATATCCCAAACATCCCAATTTCGAGGCTTGAACCATGTTTGGGAGCCAAATTCTGGCTCTATGCACGTATTCGCGGTTTGAAATTACGACTTTTTTATGCCCAACATATGCCAAGACCTGAAAGCGGCTGTAAGTCACATTTTGCACAAACTCCCCTGCAGTTTTCCAAATATCCCAAATATCCTAATTTCGAGGCCTGAACAATATTTTGGAGCCAAATTCTAGCTTTCTGCACGTATTCGCAGTTTGAAATTACGACTTTTTTATTCCCAACATATGCCAAGTACTGAAAGCGGCGTTTGGTCACATTTGTCTCAATCCCCCATGCAGTTTTCAAAATATTCCAAACATCCCAATTTCGAGGCCGGAGCCATCATTTGGAGCCAAATTCTGGCTCTCTGCACGTATTCGCAGTTTGAAATTACGACTTTTTTATACCCAACATATGCCAAGTACTGAAAGCGGCTTTTGGTTACATTTGTCGCAAACCCCCCAGCAGTTTTCAAAATATCCCAAACATCACAATATTTAGGCCTGAGCCATATTTTGGAGCCAAATTCTGGCTCATTGCACGTATTCGCAGTTTGATATTACGATTTTTGTACCCAACATATGACAAGTACTGAAAGCTTCAGTGAGTCACATTTTGCACAAACTTCCTTACAGTTTTCGAAATATCCCAAACATCCCAATTTCGAGGCCTGAGCCATATTTTGGAGCCAAACTCTGGCTCTCTGCACGTATTTGCAGTTTGAAATTATATTATGACTTTTTTATACCCAATATATGCCAAGTACTGAAAGCGGAGTTTGATCACATTTGTCCCTAACCTCCCTGCAGTTTTCAAAATATCCCAAACATCACAATATCGAGGCCTGAGCCATATTTTGGAGCCAAATTATGGCTCTCTGCACAAATTCGCAGTTTGATATTACGATTTTTATACCCAACATATGCCAAGTACTGAAAGCGGCAGTGAGTCACATTTAGCACAAACTCCCCTGCAGTTTTCGAAATATCCCAAATATCCCAATTTCGAAGCCTGAACAATATTTTGGAGCCAAATTCTAGCTTTCTGCACGTATTCGCAGTTTGAAATTACGACTTTTTTATGCCCAAAATATGCCAAGTACTGTAAGCGTCGTTTGGTCACATTTGTCCCAAAACCTCCCTGCAGTTTTCAAAATATCCCAAACATCCCAATTTTGAGGCCTGAGCCATATTTTGGAGCCAAATTCTGGCTCTCTGCACGTATTCGCAGTTCGAAATTACGACTTTTTTATGCCCAACATATACCAAGTACTGAAAGCGGCATTTTGTCACATTTGTCCCAAACCCCCCCTGCAGTTTTCAAAATATCTCAAACATCCCAATTTTGAGGCCTGAGCAATTTTTTGGAGCCAAATTCTGGCTCTATGCACGTATTCGCAGTTTGAAATACCAACTTTTTTATACCCAATATATGCCAAGTACTGAAAGCGGAGTTTGGTCACATTTGTCCCAAATCCCCCCTGTAGTTTTAAAAATATCCCAAACATCCCAATTTCGAGGCCTGAGCCATATTTTGGAGCCAAATTTTGGCTCTATGTACGTATTCGCAGTTTGAAATTACGACTTTTTTATACTCAACATATGCAAAGTACTGAAAGCGGCGTTTGGTCACATTTGTCCCAAACCCCCCCTGCAGTTTTCAAAATATCCCAAACATCCCAATTTCGAGGACTGAGCAATATTTTAGAGCCAAATTCGGGCTCTATGCACGTATTCGCAGTTTAAAATTATGACTTTTTATACCCAACATATGCCAAGTCCTGAAAGTGGCAGTGAGTCACATTTTGCACAAACTCCCATGCAGTTTTTGAAATATCCAAAATATCCCAATTTCGAAGCCTGAGCCATATTTTGGAGCAAAATTTTAGCTCTCTGCACGTATTCGCAGTCGGAAATTACGACTTTTTTATACCAAACATATGCCAAGCACTGAAAGCGGCGTTTGGTCACATTTGTCCCAATCCCCCCTGCAGTTTTCAAAATATCCCAAACATCTCAATTTCGAGGCCTGAGCCATATTTTGGAGCCAAATTCTGGCTCTCTGCACGTATTCCCAGTTTTAAATTACGACTTTTTATACCCAACATATGTCAAGTACTGAAAGCGGCAGTGAGTCATATTTTGTACAAACTCCCCTGCAGTTTTCAAAATATCCCAAATATTCCAATTTCGAGGCCTGAGCCATATTTTGGAGCCAAATTCTGGCTCTGCACGTATTCGCAATTTTAAATTACGAATTTTTATACCCAACATATGCCAAGTACTGAAAGCGGCGTTTGGTCACATTGGTCCCACACCTCTCTGTAGTTTTCAATATATCCCAAATATTCCAATTTCGAGGCCTGAGCCATTTTTTGGAGCAAAATTCTGGCTCTCTGCACGTATTAGCAGTTTGAAATTGCGAATTTTTTTACCCAACATATGCCAATTACTGAAAACTGCGTTTGGTCACATTTGTCCAAATCCCATCTGTAGTTTTCAAAATATCCCACACATCCCAATTTCGAGGCCTGAGCCATATTTTGGAGCTAAATTCTGGCTCTATGCACGTATACGCAGTTTGAAATTACGACTTTTTATACCCAACATATGCCAAGTCCTGAAAGCGGCAGTGAGTCACATATTGCTCAAACTCCCCTTCAGTTTTCGAAATCTCCCAAATATCCCAATTTCGAAGCCTGAGCTATATTTTGGATCAAATTCTGGCTCTCTGCACGTATTCGCAGTTTGAAATTACGACGTTTTTATACCCAACATATGCCAAGTACTGCAAGTGGCGTTTGGTCACATTTGTCTCAATCCCTCCTGCAGTTTTCAAAATATCCCAAACATCCCAATTTCGAGGACTGAGTGATATTTTGGAGCCAAATTCTGGCTCTATGCACGTATTCGCAGTTTAAAATTACGATTTTTATACCCAACATATGCCAAGTCCTGAAAGTGGCATTGAGTCACATTTTGAACAAACTCCCATGAAGTTTTCGAAATATCCCAAATATCCCAATTTTAAGGCCTGAGCCATAGTTTGGAGCCAAATTCTGGGTCTCTGCACTGGGTTTCTGGGTTTCGCAGTTTGAAATTACGACTTTTTATACCCAACAGATGCCAAGTACTGAAAGCAGCGTTTGGTCACATGTGTCCCAAATCTCCCTGTTGTTTTCAAAATATCCTAAACATCCTAATTTCGAGGCCTGAGCCATATTTTGGAGCCAAATTCTGGCTCTTTGCAAGTATTCGCAGTTTGAAATTGCGACTTTTTTATACCCAACATATGCCAAGTACTGAAAGTGGCAGTGAGTCACATTTTGCTCAAACTCCCCTGCAGTTTTCAAAATATCCCAAACATCCCAATTTCGTGGCCTGAGCCATATTTTGTAGCCACATTCTGGCTCTCTGCACGTATTCGCAGTTTGAAATTACGACTTTTTATACTAAACATATGCCAAGTACTGAAAGTGGCTTTGGTCACATTTGTCCCAATCCCCCTTGCAGTTTTCAAAATATCCCAAACATCTCAATTTTGAGGCCTGAGCCATATTTTGGAGCAAAATTCTGGCTCTATGCACGTTTTCCCTGTTTGAAACTACGATATATTATACCCAACATATGCCAAGTCCTGAAAGCGGCAGTGAGTCACATTTCGCACAAACTCCCCTGCAGTTATCGAAATATCCCAAATATCCCAATTTCGAGGCCTGAGCCATATTTTGGAGCAAAATTCTGGCTCTTTGCATGTATTCGCGGTTTGAAATTACGATATTTTATACACAACATATGCCATCTCCTGAAAGCGGCTGTGAATCACATTTTGTACAAACTCGCCTGCAGTTTTCTAAATATCCCAAATATCCCAATTTCGAGGCCTGAACAATATTTTGGAGCCAAATTCTAGCTTTCTGCACATATTCGCAGTTTGAAATTACGACTTTTTTATGCCCAAAATATGCCAAGTCCTGAAAACGGCAGTGAGTCACATTTCGAACAAACTCCCCTGCAGTTTTCTAAATATCTCAAATATCCCAATTTCGAGGCCTGAACAATATTTTGGAGCCAAATTCTAGCTTTCTGCACGTTTTCGAAGTTTGAAATTAAGAATTTTTATACCCATCATATGCCAAGTACTGAAAGTGGCATTTGGTCACATTTGTCCCAAACCTCCCTGCAGTTTTCAAAATATCCCAAACATCCCAATTTCGAGGCCTGAGCAATATTTTGGAGCCAAATTCTGGCTCTAAGCACGTATTCGCGGTTTAATATTACGACATTTTATACCCAACATATACCAAGTCCTGAAAGCGGCAGTGAGTCACATTTCGCACAAACTCACCTGCAGTTTTCGAAATATCCCAAATATCAAAATTTTGAGGCCTGAGCCATATTTTGGAGCCAAATTCTTGCTCTCTGCACGTATTCGCAGTTTGAAATTTCCACTTTTTTAAACCCAACATATGCCAAGTACTGAAAGCGGCGTTTGGTTGCATTTGTCTCAAACCTCACAGCAGTTTTCAAAATATCCCAAACATCACAATATCGAGGCCTGAGCCATATTTTGGAGCCAAATACTGGCTCTCTGCACGTGTTCGTAGTTTGATATTACGATTTTTATACCCAACATATGCCAAGTACTGAAAGCGGCAGTGAGTCACATTTTGCACAAACTCCCCTGCAGTCTTCGAAATAACCCAAACATCCCAATTTCGAGGCCTGAGAAAAAATATTTTGGAGCCAAATTCTAGCTTTCTGCACGTTTTCGCAGTTTGAAATTACGACTTTTTTATGCCCAAAATAAGCCAAGTACTGTAAGCAGCGTTTGGTCACATTTGTCCCAAAACCTCCCTGCAGTTTTCAAAATATCCCAAACATCCCAATTTTGAGGCCTGAGCCATATTTTGGAGCCAAATTCTGGCTCTCTGCACGTATTCACAGTTCGAAATTACGACTTTTTTATGCCCAACATATGTCAAGTACTGAAAGCGGCGTTTTGTCACATTTGTCCCAAACCCCCCCAGCAGTTTTCAAAATATCTCAAACATCCCAATTTTGAGGCCTGAGCAATATTTTGGAGCCAAATTCTGGCTCTATGCACGTATTCGCGGTTTGAAATTACAACATTTTATACCCAACATATGCCAAGTCCTGAAAGCGGCAGTGAGTCACATTTCGCACAAACCCCCCTTGCAGTTTTAAAATATCCCAAACATCCCAATTTCGAGGCATGAGCCATATTTTGGAGCCAAATTCAAGCTCTCTGCACGTATTCGCAGTTTGAAATTACGAATTTTTATACCCAACATATGCCAAGTTCTGAAAGCGGCGTTTGGTCATATTTGTCCCCCCCCCCCTGCAGTTTTCAAAATATCCCAAACATCCCAATTTCGAGGACTGAGCAATATTTTAGAGCCAAATTCGGGCTCTATGCACGTATTCGCAGTTTAAAATTATGACTTTTTATACCCAACATATGCCAAGTCCTGAAAGCGGCAGTGAGTCACATTTCGCACAAACCCCCATTGCAGTTTTAAAAATATCTCAAACATCCCAATTTCGAGGCCTGACCCATATTTTGGAGCCAAATTCTGGCTATATGCACGTATTCGCGGTTTGAAATTACGACATTTTATACCCAACATATGCCAAGTCCTGTACGCGGCAGTGAGTCACATTTCGAACAAACTCCCCTGCAGTTTTCGAAATATCCCAAATATCCCAATTTTGAGGACTGAGCTATATTTTGGAGTCAAATTCTGGCACTCTGCATGTATTCGTAGTATGAAGTTACGACTTTTTATATCCAACATATGCCAAGTACTGAAAGTGGCATTTGGTCACGTTTGTCCCAAACCTCCCTGCAGTTTTCAAAATATCCCAAACATCCCAATTTCGAGGCATGAGCCATATTTTGGAGCCAAATTCTGGCTCTCTGCACGTATTCGCAGTTTGAAAATACGACTTTATATATCCAACATATGCCAAGTACTGAAAGCGGCGTTTCGTCACATTTGTCCCAAACCTCCCTGCAGTTTTCAAAATATCCCAAACATCCCAATTTCGAGGCCTGAGCCATATTTTAGAGCCAAATTCTGGCTCTATGCACGTTTTCGCGGTTTGAAATTACGATATATTATACCCAACATATGCCAAGTCCTGAAAGTGGCAGTGAGTCACATTTTGCACAAACTCCCATGCAGTTTTCGAAATATCCAAAATATCCCAATTTCGAAGCCTGAGCCATATTTTGGAGCCAAATTTTAGCTCTCTGCACGTATTCGCAGATTGAAATTACGACTTTTTTATACCAAACATATGCCAAGTACTGAAAGCGGCGTTTGGTCACATTTGTCCCAATCCCCCCTGCAGTTTTCAAAATATCCCAAACATCTCAATTTCGAGGCCTGAGCCATATTTTGGAGCCAAATTCTGGCTCTCTGCACGTATTCCCAGTTTTAAATTACGACTTTTTATACCCAACATATGTCAAGTACTGGAAGCGGCAGTGAGTCATATTTTGTACAAACTCCCCTGCAGTTTTCAAAATATCTCAAATATTCCAATTTCGAGGCCTGAGCCATATTTTGGAGCCAAATTCTGGCTCTCTGCACGTATTTGCAATTTTAAATTACGAATTTTTATACCCAACATATGCCAAGTACTGAAAGCTGCGTTTGGTCACATTGGTCCCAAACCTCTCTGTAGTTTTCAATATATCCCAAATATTCCAATTTCGAGGCCTGAGCAATATTTTGGAGCCAAATTCTGGCTCTATGCACGTATTCGCGGTTTGAAATTACAAAATTTTATACCCAACATATGCCAAGTCCTGAAAGCGGCAGTGAGTCACATTTCGCACAAACCCCCTTTGCAGTTTTAAAAATATCTCAAACATCCCAATTTCGAGGCCTGACCCATATTTTGGAGCCAAATTCTGGCTCTATGCACGTATTCGCGGTTTGAAATTACGACATTTTATACCCAATATATGCCAAGTCCTGTACGCGGCAGTGAGTCACATTTCGCACAAACCCCCTTTGCAGTTTTCGAAATATCCCAAATATCCCAATTTTGAGGACTGAGCTATATTTTGGAGTCAAATTCTGGCACTCTGCACGTATTCGAAGTTTGAAGTTACGACTTTTTATATCCAACATATGCCAAGTACTGAAAGTGGCATTTGGTCACATTTGTCCCAAACCTCCCTGCAGTTTTCAAAATATCCCAAACATCCCAATTTCGAGGCATGAGCCATATTTTGGAGCCAAATTCTGGCTCTCTGCACGAATTCGCAGTTTGAAAATACGACTTTATATACCCAACATATGCAAAGTACTGAAAGCGGCGTTTCGTCACATTTGTCCCAAACCTCCCTGCAGTTTTCAAAATATCCCAAACATCCCAATTTCGAGGCCTGAGCCATATTTTAGAGCCAAATTCTGGCTCTATGCACGTTTTCGCGGTTTGAAATTACGATATATTATACCCAACATATGCCAAGTCCTGAAAGCGGCCGTGAGTCACATTTTGCACAAACTCCCCTGCAGTTTTCTAAATATCCCAAATATCCCAATTTCGAGGCCTGAACAATATTTTGGAGCCAAATTCTAGCTTTCTGCACGTATTCGCAGTTTGAAATTACGACTTTTTTATGCCCAACATAAGCCAAGTCCTGAAAGCGGCAGTGAGTCACATTTCGCACAAACTCCCCTGCAGTTTTCAAAATATCTCAAACATCCCAATTTCGAGGCCTGAGCAATATTTTGGAGCCAAATTCTGGCTCTATGCACGTATTCGCAGTTTAAAATTACGATATTTTATACCCAACATATGCCAAGTCCTGAAAGCGGCAGTGAGTCACATTTCGCACAAACTCACCTGCAGTTTTCGAAATATCCCAAATATCAAAATTTTGAGGACTGAGCCATATTTTGGAGAAAAATTTTGGCTCTCTGCACGTATTCGCAGTTTGAAATTTCCACTTTTTTAAACCCAACATATGCCAAGTACTGAAAGCGGCGTTTGGTTGCATTTGTCCCAAACCTCACAGCAGTTTTCAAAATATCCCAAACATCACAATATCGAGGCCTGAGCCATATTTTGGAGCCAAATACTGGCTCTCTGCACGTATTCGCAGTTTGATATTACGATTTTTATACCCAACATATGCCAAGTACTGAAAGCGGCATTTGGTCACATTTGTCCCAAACCTCCCTGCAGTTTTCAAAATATCCCAAACATCCCAATTTCGAGGCCTGAGCAATTTTTTGGAGCCAAATTCTGGCTGTAAGCACGTATTCGCGGTTTAAAATTACGACATTTTATACCCAACATATGCCAAGTCCTGAAAACGGCAGTGAGTCACATTTCGCACAAACTCCCCTGCAGTTTTCTAAATATCTCAAATATCCCAATTTCGAGGCCTGAACAATATTTTGGAGCCAAATTCTAGCTTTCTGCACGTTTTCGAAGTTTGAAATTATGACTTTTTATACCCATCATGTGCCAAGTACTGAAAGTGGCATTTGGTCACATTTGTCCCAAACCTCCCTGCAGTTTTCAAAATATCCCAAACATCCCAATTTCGAGGCCTGAGCAATATTTTGGAGCCAAATTCTGGCTCTATGCACGTATTCGCGGTTTGAAATTACAACATTTTATACCCAACATATGCCAAGTCCTGAAAGCGGCAGTGAGTCACATTTCGCACAAACCCCCTTTGCAGTTTTAAAAATATCTCAAACATCCCAATTTCGAGGCCTGACCCATATTTTGGAGCCAAATTCTGGCTCTATGCACGTATTCGCGGTTTTAAATTACGACATTTTATACCCAACATATGCCAAGTCCTGTACGCGGCAGTGAGTCACATTTGTCCCAAACCTCCCAGCAGTTTTCAAAATATCTCAAACATCCTAATTTCGAGGCCTGAGCAATATTTTGGAGCCAAATTCTGGCTCTATGCACGTATTCGCGGTTTAAAATTACGACATTTTATACCCAACATATGCCAAGTTCTGAAAGCGGCAGTGAGTCACATTTCACACAAACTCCCCTGCAGTTTTCAAAATATCTCAAACATCCCAATTTCGAGGCCTGAGCAATATTTTGGAGCCAAATTCTAGCTTTCTGCACGTATTCGCAGTTTGAAATTACGACTTTTTTATGCCCAACATATGCTAAGTACTGAAAGCGGCGTTTGGTCACATTTGTCTCAATCCCCCCTGCAGTTTTCAAAATATCCCAAACATCCCAATTTCGAGGCCTGAGCAATATTTTGGAGCCAAATTCTGGCTCTCTGCACGTATTCGCAGTTTGAAATTACGACTTTTTTATGCCCAACATATGCTAAGTACTGAAAGCAGCGTTTGGTCACATTTGTCCCAACCCCCCCACCCCCTGCAGTTTTCAAAATATCTCAAACATCCTAATTTCGAGGCCTGAGCAATATTTTGGAGCCAAATTCTGGCTCTATGCACGTATTCGCGGTTTGAAATTACGATATTTTATACCCAACATATGCCATCTCCTGAAAGCGGCAGTGAGTCACATTTTGCACAAACTCGCCTGCAGTTTTCTAAATATCCCAAATATCCCAATTTCGAGGCCTGAACAATATTTTGGAGCCAAATTCTAGCTTTCTGCACATATTCGCAGTTTGAAATTACGACTTTTTTATGCCCAACATATGCCAAGTAGTGAAAGCGGCGATGGTCACATTAGTCCCAAACCCCCCTTGCAGTTTTCAAAATATCTCAAACATCCCAATTTCGAGGCCTGAGCAATATTTTGGAGCCAAATTCTGGCTCTATGCACGTATTCGCGGTTTAAAATTACGACATTTTATACCAAACATATGCAAAGTCCTGAAAGCGGCAGTGAGTCACATTTCACACAAACTCCCCTGCAGTTTTCAAAATATCTCAAACATCCCAATTTCGAGGCCTGAGCAATATTTTGGAGCCAAATTCTAGCTTTCTGCACGTATTCGCAGTTTGAAATTACGACTTTTTTATGCCCAACATATGCTAAGTACTGAAAGCGGCTTTGGTCACATTTGTCCCAATCCCCCTTGCAGTTTTCAAAATATCCCAAACATCTCAATTTCGAGGCCTGAGCCATATTTTGGAGCAAAATTCTGGCTCTATGCATGTATTCGCGGTTTGAAATTACGACATTTTATACCCAACATATGCCAAGTCCTGAAAGCGGCAGTGATTCACATTTCGCACAAACTCCCTTGCTGTTTTCAAAATATCCCAAATATCCCAATTTTGAGGCCTGAGCTATATTTTGGAGCCAAATTCTGGCTCTCTGCACGTATTCGAAGTTTGAAATTACGACTTTTTATACCCATCATATGCCAAGTACTGAAAGTGGCATTTGGTCACATTTGTCCCAAACCTCCCTGCAGTTTTCAAAATATCCCAAACATCCCAATTTCGAGGCATGAGCCATATTTTGGAGCAAAATTCTGGCTCTATGCACGTATTCGCGGATTGAAATTACGATATTTTATACCCAACATATGCCAAGTCCTGAAAGCGGCAGTAAGTCACATTTTGCACAAACTCCCCTGCAGTTTTCTAAATATCCAAGATATCCCAATTTCGAGGCCTGAACAATATTTTGGAGCCAAATTCTTGCTTTCTGCTCATATTCGCAGTTTGAAATTACGACTTTTTTATGCCCAACATATGCCAAGTACTGAAAGCGGCGATGGGTCACATTTGTCCCAAACCCCCCTTGCAGTTTTAAAAATATCTCAAACATCCCAATTTCGAGGCCTGAGCAATATTTTGGAGCCAAATTCTGGCTCTATGCACGTATTCGCAGTTTAAAATTACGATATTTTATACCCAACATATGCCAAGTCCTGAAAGCGGCAGTGAGTCACATTTCGCACAAACTAACCTGCAGTTTTCGAAATATCCCAAATATCAAAATTTTGAGGACTGAGCCATATTTTGGAGCCAAATTTTGGCTCTCTGCACGTATTCGCAGTTTGAAATTTCCACTTTTTTAAACCCAACATATGCCAAGTGCTGAAAGCGGCGTTTGGTTGCATTTGTCCCAAACCTCACAACAGTTTTCAAAATATCCCAAACATCACAATATCGAGGCCTGAGCCATATTTTGGAGCCAAATACTGGCTCTCTGCACGTATTCGTAGTTTGATATTACGATTTTTATACCCAACATATGCCAAGTACTGAAAGCGGCATTTGGTCACATTTGTCCCAAACCTCCCTGCAGTTTTCAAAATATCCCAAACATCCCAATTTCGAGGCCAGAGAAATATTTTGGAGCCAAATTCTGGCTCTAAGCACGTATTCGCGGTTTAAAATTACGACACTTTATACCCAACATATACCAAGTCCTGAAAGCGGCAGTGAGTCACATTTCGCACAAACTCACCTGCAGTTTTTGAAATATCCCAAATATCAAAATTTTGAGGCCTGAGCCATATTTTGGAGCCAAATTCTTGCTCTCTGCACGTATTCGCAGTTTGAAATTTCCACTTTTTTAAACCCAACATATGCTAAGTACTGAAAGCGGCGTTTGGTTGCATTTGTCCCAAACCTCACAGCAGTTTTCAAAATATCCCAAACATCACAATATCGAGGCCTGAGCCATATTTTGGAGCCAAATACTGGCTCTCTGCACGTGTTCGTAGTTTGATATTACGATTTTTATACCCAACATATGCCAAGTACTGAAAGCGGCAGTGAGTCACATTTTGCACAAACTCCCCTGCAGTCTTCGAAATAACCCAAACATCCCAATTTCGAGGCCTGAGAAAAAATATTTTGGAGCCAAATTCTAGCTTTCTGCACGTTTTCGAAGTTTGAAATTACGACTTTTTATACCCATCATATGCCAAGTACTGAAAGTGGCATTTGGTCACATTTGTCCCAAACCTCCCTGCAGTTTTCAAAATATCCCAAACATCCCAATTTCGAGGCCTGAGCAATATTTTGGAGCCAAATTCTGGCTCTATGCACGTATTCGCGGTTTGAAATTACAACATTTTATACCAAACATATGCCAAGTCCTGAAAGCGGCAGTGAGTCACATTTCGCACAAACCCCCTTTGCAGTTTTAAAAATATCCCAAACATCCCAATTTCGAGGACTGAGCTATATTTTGGAGCCAAATTCTGGCACTCTACACGTATTCGAAGTTTGAAGTTACGACTTTTTATATCCAACATATGCCAAGTACTGAAAGTGGCATTTGGTCACATTTGTCCCAAACCTCCCTGCAGTTTTCAAAATATCCCAAACATCCCAATTTCGAGGCATGAGCCATATTTTGGAGCCAAATTCTGGCTCTCTGCACGTATTCGCAGTTTGAAAATACGACTTTATATACCCAACATATGCCAAGTACTGAAAGCGGCGTTTCGTCACCTTTGTCCCAAACCTCCCTGCAGTTTTCAAAATATCCCAAACATCCCAATTTCGAGGCCTGAGCCATATTTTAGAGCCAAATTCTGGCTCTATGCACGTTTTCGCAGTTTGAAATTACGATATATTATACCCAACATATGCCAAGTCCTGAAAGCGGCCGTGAGTCACATTTTGCACAAACTCCCCTGCAGTTTTCTAAATATCCCAAATATCCCAATTTCGAGGCCTGACCCATATTTTGGAGCCAAATTCTGGCTCTATACACGTATTCGCGGTTTGAAATTACGACATTTTATACCCAACATATGCTAAGTACTGAAAGCGGCTTTAGTCACATTTGTCCCAATCCCCCTTGCAGTTTTCAAAATATCCCAAACATCTCAATTTCGAGGCCTGAGCCATATTTTGGAGCCAAATTCTGGCTCTATGCATGTATTCGCGGTTTGAAATTACGACATTTTATACCCAACATATGCCAAGTCCTGAAAGCGGCAGTGATTCACATTTTGCACAAACTCCCTTGCTGTTTTCGATATATCCCAAATATCCCAATTTTGAGGCCTGAGCTATATTTTGGAGACCAATTCTGGCTCTCTGCACGTATTCGAAGTTTGAAATTACGAATTTTTATACCCATCATATGCCAAGTACTGAAAGTGGCATTTGGTCACATTTGTCCCAAACCTCCCTGCAGTTTTCAAAATATCCCAAACATCCCAATTTCGAGGCATGAGCCATATTTTGGAGCCAAATTCTGGCTCTATGCACGTATTCGCGGATTGAAATTACGATATTTTATACCCAACATATGCCAAGTCCTGAAAGCGGCAGTGAGTCACATTTTGCACAAACTCCCCTGCAGTTTTCTAAATATCCAAAATATCCCAATTTCGAGGCCTGAACAATATTTTGGAGCCAAATTCTTGCTTTCTGCTCATATTCGCAGTTTGAAATTACGACTTTTTTATGCCCAACATATGCCAAGTACTGAAAGCGGCGATGGGTCACATTTGTCCCAAACCCCCCTTGCAGTTTTAAAAATATCTCAAACATCCCAATTTCGAGACCTGAGCAATATTTTGGAGCCAAATTCTGGCTCTATGCACGTATTCGCAGTTTAAAATTACGATATTTTATACCCAACATATGCCAAGTCCTGAAAGCGGCAGTGAGTCACATTTCGCACAAACTCACCTGCAGTTTTCGAAATATCCCAAATATCAAAATTTTGAGGACTGAGCCATATTTTGGAGCCAATATTTGGCTCTCTGCACGTATTCGCAGTTTGAAATTTCCACTTTTTTAAACCCAACATATGCCAAGTACAGAAAGCGGCGTTTGGTTGCATTTGTCCCAAACCTCACAGCAGTTTTCAAAATATCCCAAACATCAAAATATCGAGGCCTGAGCCATATTTTGGAGCCAAATACTGGCTCTCTGCACGTATTCGCAGTTTGATATTACGATTTTTATACCTAACATATGCCAAGTACTGAAAGCGGCAGTGAGTCACATTTTGCACAAACTCCCTTGCAGTGTTCGAAATATCCCAAACATCCCAATTTCGAGGCCTGAGAAAAAATATTTTGGAGCCAAATTCTGGCTCTATGCACGTATTCGCGGTTTGAAATTACAACATTTTATACCCAACATATGCCAAGTCCTGTACGCGGCAGTGTGTCACATTTCGCACAAACTCCCCTGCAGTTTTCGAAATATCCAAAATATCCCAATTTTGAGGACTGAGCTATATTTTGGAGCCAAATTCTGGCACTCTGCACGTATTCGAAGTTTGAAGTTACGACTTTTTATATCCAACATATGCCAAGTACTGAAAGTGGCATTTGGTCACATTTGTCCCAAACCTCCCTGCAGTTTTCAAAATATCCCAAACATCCCAATTTCGAGGCATGAGCCATATTTTGGAGCCAAATTCTGGCTCTCTGCACGTATTCGCAGTTTGAAAATACGACTTTATATACCCAACATATGCCAAGTACTGAAAGCGGCGTTTCGTCACCTTTGTCCCAAACCTCCCTGCAGTTTTCAAAATATCCCAAACATCCCAATTTCGAGGCCTGAGCCATATTTTAGAGCCAAATTCTGGCTCTATGCACGTTTTCGCAGTTTGAGATTACGATATATTATACCCAACATATGCCAAGTCCTGAAAGCGGCCGTGAGTCACATTTTGCACAAACTCCCCTGCAGTTTTCTAAATATCCCAAATATCCCAATTTCGAGGCCTGAACAATATTCTGGAGCCAAATTCTAGCTTTCTGTACGTATTCGCAGTTTGAAATTACGACTTTTTTATGCCCAACATATGCTAAGTACTGAAAGCGGAGTTTGGTCACATTTGTCCCAAACCCCCCCTGCAGTTTCCAAAATATCTCAAACATCCCAATTTCGAGGCCTGACCCATATTTTGGAGCCAAATTCTGGCTCTATACACGTATTCGCGGTTTGAAATTACGACATTTTATACCCAACATATGCTAAGTACTGAAAGCGGCTTTAGTCACATTTGTCCCAATCCCCCTTGCAGTTTTCAAAATATCCCAAACATCTCAATTTCGAGGCCTGAACCATATTTTGGAGCCAAATTCTGGCTCTATGCATGTATTCGCGGTTTGAAATTACGACATTTTATACCCAACATATGCCAAGTCCTGAAAGCGGCAGTGATTCACATTTTGCACAAACTCCCTTGCTGTTTTCGATATATCCCAAATATCCCAATTTTGAGGCCTGAGCTATATTTTGGAGACAAATTCTGGCTCTCTGCACGTATTCGAAGTTTGAAATTACGAATTTTTATACCCATCATATGCCAAGTACTGAAAGTGGCATTTGGTCACATTTGTCCCAAACCTCCCTACAGTTTTCAAAATATCCCAAACATCCCAATTTCGAGGCATGAGCCATATTTTGGAGCCAAATTCTGGCTCTATGCACGTATTCGCGGATTGAAATTACGATATTTTATACCCAACATATGCCAAGTCCTGAAAGCGGCAGTGAGTCACATTTTGCACAAACTCCCCTGCAGTTTTCTAAATATCCAAAATATCCCAATTTCGAGGCCTGAACAATATTTTGGAGCCAAATTCTTGCTTTCTGCTCATATTCGCAGTTTGAAATTACGACTTTTTTATGCCCAACATATGCCAAGTACTGAAAGCGGCGATGGGTCACATTTGTCCCAAACCCCCCTTGCAGTTTTAAAAATATCTCAAACATCCCAATTTCGAGACCTGAGCAATATTTTGGAGCCAAATTCTGGCTCTATGCACGTATTCGCAGTTTAAAATTACGATATTTTATACCCAACATATGCCAAGTCCTGTAAGCGGCAGTGAGTCACATTTCGCACAAACTCACCTGCAGTTTTCGAAATATCCCAAATATCAAAATTTTGAGGACTGAGCCATATTTTGGAGCCAATATTTGGCTCTCTGCACGTATTCGCAGTTTGAAATTTCCACTTTTTTAAACCCAACATATGCCAAGTACAGAAAGCGGCGTTTGGTTGCATTTGTCCCAAACCTCACAGCAGTTTTCAAAATATCCCAAACATCAAAATATCGAGGCCTGAGTCATATTTTGGAGCCAAATACTGGCTCTCTGCACGTATTCGCAGTTTGATATTACGATTTTTATACCTAACATATGCCAAGTACTGAAAGCGGCAGTGAGTCACATTTTGCACAAACTCCCTTGCAGTGTTCGAAATATCCCAAACATCCCAATTTCGAGGCCTGAGAAAAAATATTTTGGAGCCAAATTCTGGCTCTATGCACGTATTCGCGGTTTGAAATTACAACATTTTATACCCAACATATGCCAAGTCCTGTACGCGGCAGTGTGTCACATTTCGCACAAACTCCCCTGCAGTTTTCGAAATATCCAAAATATCCCAATTTTGAGGACTGAGCTATATTTTGGAGCCAAATTCTGGCACTCTGCACGTATTCGAAGTTTGAAGTTACGACTTTTTATATCCAACATATGCCAAGTACTGAAAGTGGCATTTGGTCACATTTGTCCCAAACCTCCCTGCAGTTTTCAAAATATCTCAAACATCCCAATTTCGAGGCATGAGCCATATTTTGGAGCCAAATTCTGGCTCTCTGCACGTATTCGCAGTTTGAAAATACGACTTTATATACCCAACATATGCCAAGTACTGAAAGCGGCGTTTCGTCACCTTTGTCCCAAACCTCCCTGCAGTTTTCAAAATATCCCAAACATCCCAATTTCGAGGCCTGAGCCATATTTTAGAGCCAAATTCTGGCTCTATGCACGTTTTCGCAGTTTGAAATTACGATATATTATACCCAACATATGCCAAGTCCTGAAAGCGGCCGTGAGTCACATTTTGCACAAACTCCCCTGCAGTTTTCTAAATATCCCAAATATCCCAATTTCGAGGCCTGAACAATATTTTGGAGCCAAATTCTAGCTTTCTGTACGTATTCGCAGTTTGAAATTACGACTTTTTTATGCCCAACATATGCTAAGTACTCAAAGCGGAGTTTGGTCACATTTGTCCCAAACCCCCCCCTGCAGTTTCCAAAATATCTCAAACATCCCAATTTCGAGGCCTGACCCATATTTTGGAGCCAAATTCTGGCTCTATACACGTATTCGCGGTTTGAAATTACGACATTTTATACCCAACATATGCTAAGTACTGAAAGCGGCTTTAGTCACATTTGTCCCAATCCCCCTTGCAGTTTTCAAAATATCCCAAACATCTCAATTTCGAGGCCTGAGCCATATTTTGGAGCCAAATTCTGGCTCTATGCATGTATTCGCGGTTTGAAATTACGACATTTTATACCCAACATATGCCAAGTCCTGAAAGCGGCAGTGATTCACATTTTGCACAAACTCCCTTGCTGTTTTCGATATATCCCAAATATCCCAATTTTGAGGCCTGAGCTATATTTTGGAGACAAATTCTGGCTCTCTGCACGTATTCGAAGTTTGAAATTACGAATTTTTATACCCATCATATGCCAAGTACTGAAAGTGGCATTTGGTCACATTTGTCCCAAACCTCCCTGCAGTTTTCAAAATATCCCAAACATCCCAATTTCGAGGCATGAGCCATATTTTGGAGCCAAATTCTGGCTCTATGCACGTATTCGCGGATTGAAATTACGATATTTTATACCCAACATATGCCAAGTCCTGAAAGCGGCAGTGAGTCACATTTTGCACAAACTCCCCTGCAGTTTTCTAAATATCCAAAATATCCCAATTTCGAGGCCTGAACAATATTTTGGAGCCAAATTCTTGCTTTCTGCTCATATTCGCAGTTTGAAATTACGACTTTTTTATGCCCAACATATGCCAAGTACTGAAAGCGGCGATGGGTCACATTTGTCCCAAACCCCCCTTGCAGTTTTAAAAATATCTCAAACATCCCAATTTCGAGACCTGAGCAATATTTTGGAGCCAAATTCTGGCTCTATGCACGTATTCGCAGTTTAAAATTACGATATTTTATACCCAACATATGCCAAGTCCTGAAAGCGGCAGTGAGTCACATTTCGCACAAACTCACCTGCAGTTTTCGAAATATCCCAAATATCAAAATTTTGAGGACTGAGCCATATTTTGGAGCCAATATTTGGCTCTCTGCACGTATTCGCAGTTTGAAATTTCCACTTTTTTAAACCCAACATATGCCAAGTACAGAAAGCGGCGTTTGGTTGCATTTGTCCCAAACCTCACAGCAGTTTTCAAAATATCCCAAACATCAAAATATCGAGGCCTGAGCCATATTTTGGAGCCAAATACTGGCTCTCTGCACGTATTCGCAGTTTGATATTACGATTTTTATACCCAACATATGCCAAGTACTGAAAGCGGCAGTGAGTCACATTTTGCACAAACTCCCTTGCAGTGTTCGAAATATCCCAAACATCCCAATTTCGAGGCCTGAGAAAAAATATTTTGGAGCCAAATTCTGGCTCTATGCACGTATTCGCGGTTTGAAATTACAACATTTTATACCCAACATATGCCAAGTCCTGTACGCGGCAGTGTGTCACATTTCGCACAAACTCCCCTGCAGTTTTCGAAATATCCAAAATATCCCAATTTTGAGGACTGAGCTATATTTTGGAGCCAAATTCTGGCACTCTGCACGTATTCGAAGTTTGATGTTACGACTTTTTATATCCAACATATGCCAAGTACTGAAAGTGGCATTTGGTCACATTTGTCCCAAACCTCCCTGCAGTTTTCAAAATATCCCAAACATCCCAATTTCGAGGCATGAGCCATATTTTGGAGCCAAATTCTGGTTCTCTGCACGTATTCGCAGTTTGAAAATACGACTTTATATACCCAACATATGTCAAGTACTGAAAGCGGCGTTTCGTCACATTTGTCCCAAACCTCCCTGCAGTTTTCAAAATATCCCAAACATCCCAATTTCGAGGCCTGAGCCATATTTTAGAGCCAAATTCTGGCTCTATGCACGTTTTCGCGGTTTGAAATTACGATATATTATACCCAACATATGCCAAGTCCTGAAAGCGGCTGTGAGTCACATTTTGCACAAACTCGCCTGCAGTTTTCTAAATATCCCAAATATCCCAATTTCGAGGCCTGAACAATATTTTGGAGCCAAATTCTAGCTTTCTGCACATATTCGCAGTTTGAAATTACGACTTTTTTATGCCCAATATATGCCAAGTAGTGAAAGCGGCGATGGTCACATTTGTCCCAAACCCCCCTTGCAGTTTTCAAAATATCTCAAACATCCCAATTTCGAGGCCTGAGCAATATTTTGGAGCCAAATTCTGGCTCTATACACGTATTCGCGGTTTAAAATTACGACATTTTATACCAAACATATGCAAAGTCCTGAAAGCGGCAGTGAGTCACATTTCGCACAAACTCCCCTGCAGTTTTCAAAATATCTCAAACATCCCAATTTCGAGGCCTGAGCAATATTTTGGAGCCAAATTCTAGCTTTCTGCACGTATTCGCAGTTTGAAATTACGACTTTTTTATGCCCAACATATGCTAAGTACTGAAAGCGGCTTTGGTCACATTTGTCCCAATCCCCCCTTGCAGTTTTCAAAATATCCCAAACATCTCAATTTCGAGGCCTGAGCCATATTTTGGAGCAAAATTCTGGCTCTATGCATGTATTCGCGGTTTGAAATTACGACATTTTATACCCAACATATGCCAAGTCCTGAAAGCGGCAGTGATTCACATTTCGCACAAACTCCCCTGCAGTTTTCGAAATATCCGAAATATCCCAATTTTGAGGCCTGAGCTATATTTTGGAGCCAAGATATGGCTCTCTGCACGTATTCGAAGTTTGAAATTACGACTTTTTATACCCATCATATGCTAAGTACTGAAAGTGGCATTTGGTCACATTTGCCCCAAACCTCCCTGCAGTTTTCAAAATATCCCAAACATCCCAATTTCGAGGCCTGAGCCATATTTTGGAGCCAAATTCTGGCTCTATGCACGTATTCGCGGTTTGAAATTACGATATTTTATACCCAACATATGGCAAGTCCTGAAAGAGGCAGTGAGTCACATTTTGCACAAACTCCCCTGCAGTTTTCTAAATATCCAAAATATCCCAATTTCGAGGCCTGAACAATATTTTGTAGCCAAATTCTAGCTTTCTGCTCATATACGCAGTTTGAAATTACGACTTTTTTATGCCCAACATATGCCAAGTACTGAAAGCGGCGTTTGGTCACATTTGTCCCAAACCCCCTTGCAGTTTTCAAAATATCTCAAACATCCCAATTTCGAGGCCTGAGCATTATTTTTGAGCCAACTTCTGGCTCTATGCACGTATTCGCGGTTTAAAATTACGACATTTTATACCCAACATATGCCAAGTCCTGAAAGCGGCAGTGAGTCACATTTCGCACAAACTCACCTGCAGTTTTCGAAATATCCCAAATATCAAAATTTTGAGGCCTGAGCCATATTTTGGAGCCAAATTCTGGCACTCTGCACGTATTTGAAGTTTGAAGTTACGACTTTTTATATCCAACATATGCCAAGTACTGAAAGTGGCATTTGGTCACATTTGTTCCAAACCTCCCTGCAGTTTTCAAAATATCCCAAACATCCCAATTTCGAGGCATGAGCCATATTTTGGAGCAAAATTCTGGCTCTCTGCACGTATTCGCAGTTTGAAATTACGAATTTATATACCCAACATATGCCAAGTACTGAAAGCCGCGTTTCGTCACATTTGTCCCAAACCTCCCTGCAGTTTTCAAAATATCCCAAACATCCCAATTTCAAGGCCTGAGCCATATTTTAGAGCCAAATTCTGGCTCTATGCACGTTTTCGCGGTTTGAAATTACGATATATTATACCCAACATATGCCAAGTCCTGAAAGCGGCAGTGAATCACATTTTGCACAAACTCCCCTGCAGTTTTCTTAATATCCCAAATATCCAAATTTCGAGGCCTGAACAATATTTTGGAGCCAAATTCTATCTTTCTGCACGTATTCGCAGTTTGAAATTACGACTTTTTTATGCCCAACATATGCTAAGTACTGAAAGCGGCGTTTGGTCACATTTGTCTCAATCCCCCCTGCAGTTTTCAAAATATCCCAAACATCCCAATTTCGAGGCCTGAGCAATATTTTGGAGCCAAATTCTGGCTCTCTGCACGTATTCGCAGTTTGAAATTACGACTTTTTTATGCCCAACATATGCTAAGTACTGAAAGCAGCGTTTGGTCACATTTGTCTCAACCCCCCCCCCCCCTGCAGTTTTCAAAATATCTCAAACATCCCAATTTCGAGGCCTGAGCAATATTTTGGAGCCAAATTCTGGCTCTTTGCACGTATTCGTGGTTTGAAATTACGATATTTTATACCCAACATATGCCATCTCCTGAAAGCGGCAGTGAGTCACATTTCGCACAAACTCGCCTGCAGTTTTCTAAATATCCCAAATATCCCAATTTCGAGGCCTGAACAATATTTTGGAGCCAAATTCTAGCTTCCTGCACATATTCGCAGTTTGAAATTACGACTTTTTTATGCCCAACATATGCCAAGTACTGAAAGCGGCGTTTGGTCACATTTGTCCCAAACCCCCCCTTGCAGTTTTCAAAATATCTCAAACATCCCAATTTCGAGGCCTGAGCAATATTTTGGAGCCAAATTCTGGCTCTATGCACGTATTCGCGGTTTAAAATTACGACATTTTATACCCAACATATGCCAAGTCCTGAAAGCGGCAGTGAGTCACATTTCGCACAAACTCCCCTGCAGTTTTCAAAATATCCCAAATATCCCAATTTCGAGGCCTGAACAATATTTTGGAGCCAAATTCTAGCTTTCTGCAAGTATTCGCAGTTTGAAATTACGACTTTTTTATGCCCAACATTTGCTAAGTACTGAGAGCGGCTTTGGTCACATTTGTCCCAATCCCCCTTGCAGTTTTCAAAATATCCCAAACATCTCAATTTCGAGGCCTGAGCCATATTTTGGAGCAAAATTCTGGCTCTATGCACGTATTCGCGGTTTGAAATTACGACATTTTATACCCAGCATATGCCAAGCACTGAACGCGGCGTTTGGTCACATTTGTCCAAACACCACCCCCCCCCCCTGCAGTTTTCAAAATATCTCCAACATCACAATTTCGAGGCCTGAGCAATATTTTGGAGCCAAATTCTGGCTCTATGCACGTATTCGCGGTTTGAAATTACGATATTTTATACCCAACATATGCCATCTCCTGAAAGCATCAGTGAGTCACATTTCGCACAAACTCGCCTGCAGTTTTCTAAATATCCCAAATATCCCAATTTCGAGGCCTGAACAATATTTTGGAGCCAAATTCTAGCTTCCTGCACATATTCGCAGTTTGAAATTACGACTTTTTTATGCCCAACATATGCCAAGTACTGAAAGCGGCGTTTGGTCACATTTGTCCCAAACCCCCCCTTACAGTTTTCAAAATATCTGAAACATCCCAATTTCGAGGCCTGAGCATTATTTTGGAGCCAAATTCTGGCTCTATGCACGTATTCGCGGTTTGAAATTACGATATTTTATACCCAACATATGCCATCTCCTGAGAGCGGCAGTGAGTCACATTTTGCACAAACTCGCCTGCAGTTTTCTAAATATCCCAAATATCCCAATTTCGAGGCATGAACAATATTTTGGAGCCAAATTCTAGCTTTCTGCACGTATTCGCAGTTTGAAATTACGACTTTTTTAAGCCCAACATATGCTAAGTACTGAAAGCGGCTTTGGTCACATTTGTCCCAATCCCCCTTGCAGTTTTCAAAATATCCCAAACATCTCAATTTCGAGGCCTGAGCCATATTTTGGAGCAAAATTCTGGCTCTATGCACGTATTTGCGGTTTGAAATTACGACATTTTATACCCAACATATGCCAAGTCCTGAAAGCGGCAGTGATTCACATTTCGCACAAACTCCCCTGCAGTTTTCGAAATATCCCAAATATCCCAATTTTGAGGCCTGAGCTATATTTTGGAGCCAAATTCTGGCTCTCTGCACGTATTCGAAGTTTGAAATTACGACTTTTTATACCCATCATATGCCAAGTACTGAAAGTGGCATTTGGTCACATTTGTCCCAAACCTCCCTGCAGTTTTCAAAATATCCCAAACATCCCAATTTCGAGGCCTGAGCCATATTTTGGAGCCAAATTCTGGCTCTATGCACGTATTCGCGGTTTGAAATTACGATATTTTATACCCAACATATGCCAAGTCCTGAAAGCAGCAGTGAGTCACATTTTGCACAAACTCCACTGCAGTTTTCTAAATATCCAAAATATCCCAATTTCGAGGCCTGAACAATATTTTGGAGCCAAATTCTAGCTTTCTGCTCATATACGCAGTTTGAAATTACGACTTTTTTATGCCCAACATATGCCAAGTACTGAAAGCGGCGTTTGGTCACATTTGTCCCAAACCCCCCTTGCAGTTTTCAAAATATCTCAAACATCCCAATTTCGAGGCCTGAGCAATATTTTGGAGCCAACTTCAGGCTCTATGCACGTTTTCGCGGTTTGAAATTACGATATATTATACCCAACATATGCCAAGTCCTGAAAGCGGCAGTGAGTCACATTTTGCACAAACTCCCCTGCAGTTTTCTAAATATCCCAAATATCCCAATTTCGAGGCCTGAACAATATTTTGGAGCCAAATTCAAGCTTTCTGCACGTATTCGCAGTTTGAAATTACGACTTTTTTATGCCCAACATATGCTAAGTACTGAAAGCGGCGTTTGGTCACATTTGTCTCAATCCCCCCTGCAGTTTTCAAAATATCCCAAACATCCCAATTTCGAGGCCTGAGCAATATTTTGGAGCCAAATTCTGGCTCTCTGCACGTATTCGCAGTTTGAAATTACGACTTTTTTATGCCCAACATATGCTAAGTACTGAAAGCAGCGTTTGGTCACATTTGTCCCAAACACCCCCCTCCTGCAGTTTTCAAAATATCTCAAACATCCCAATTTCGAGGCCTGAGCAATATTTTGGAGCCAAATTCTGGCTCTATGCACGTATTCGCGGTTTGAAATTACGATATTTTATACCCAACATATGCCATCTCCTGAAAGCGGCAGTGAGTCACATTTCGCACAAACTCGCCTGCAGTTTTCTAAATATCCCAATTTCGAGGCCTGAACAATATTTTGGAGCCAAATTCTAGCTTCCTGCACATATTCGCAGTTTGAAATTACGACTTTTTTATGCCCAACATATGCCAAGTACTGAAAGCGGCGTTTGGTCACATTTATCCTAAACCCCCCCCTTGCAGTTTTCAAAATATCTCAAACATCCCAATTTCGAGGCCTGAGCAATATTTTGGAGCCAAATTCTGGCTCTATGCACGTATTCGCGGTTTAAAATTTCAACATTTTATACCCAACATATGCCAAGTCCTGAAAGCGGCAGTGAGTCACATTTCGCACAAACTCACCTGCAGTTTTCGAAATATCCCAAATATCAAAATTTTGAGGCCTGAGCCAAATTTTGGAGCCAAATTCTGGCACTCTGCACGTATTTGAAGTTTGAAGTTACGACTTTTTATATCCAACATATGCCAAGTACTGAAAGTGGCATTTGGTCACATTTGTTCCAAACCTCCCTGCAGTTTTCAAAATATCCCAAACATCCCAATTTCGATGCATGAGCCATATTTTGGAGCAAAATTCTGGCTCTCTGCACGTATTCGCAGTTTGAAATTACGAATTTATATACCCAACATATACCAAGTACTGAAAGCCGCGTTTCGTCACATTTGTCCCAAACCTCCCTGCAGTTTTCAAAATATCCCAAACATCCCAATTTCAAGGCCTGAGCCATATTTTAGAGCCAAATTCTGGCTCTATGCAAGTTTTCGCGGTTTGAAATTACGATATATTATACCCAACATATGCCAAGTCCTGAAAGCGGCAGTGAATCACATTTTGCACAAACTCCCCTGCAGTTTTCTAAATATCCCAAATATCCCAATTTCGAGGCCTGAACAATATTTTGGAGCCAAATTCTATCTTTCTGCACGTATTCGCAGTTTGAAATTACGACTTTTTTATGCCCAACATATGCTAAGTACTGAAAGCGGCGTTTGGTCACATTTGTCTCAATCCCCCCTGCAGTTTTCAAAATATCCCAAACATCCCAATTTCGAGGCCTGAGCAATATTTTGGAGCCAAATTCTGGCTCTCTGCACATATTCGCAGTTTGAAATTACGACTTTTTTATGCCTAACATATGCTAAGTACTGAAAGCAGCGTTTTGTCACATTTGTCTCAACCCCCCCCCCCTGCAGTTTTCAAAATATCTCAAACATCCCAATTTCGAGGCCTGAGCAATATTTTGGAGCCAAATTCTGGCTCTATGCACGTATTCGCGGTTTGAAATTACGATATTTTATACCCAACATATGCCATCTCCTGAAAGCGGCAGTGAGTCACATTTCGCACAAACTCGCCTGCAGTTTTCTAAATATCCCAAATATCCCAATTTCGAGGCCTGAACAATATTTTGGAGCCAAATTCTAGCTTCCTGCACATATTCGCAGTTTGAAATTACGACTTTTTTATGCCCAACATATGCCAAATACTGAAAGCGGCGTTTGGTCACATTTGTCCCAAACCCCCCCTTGCAGTTTTCAAAATATCTCAAACATCCCAATTTCGAGGCCTGAGCAATATTTTGGAGCCAAATTCTGGCTCTATGCACGTATTCGCGGTTTAAAATTACGACATTTTATACCCTACATATGCCAAGTCCTGAAAGCGGCAGTGAGTCACATTTCGCACAAACTCCCCTGCAGTTTTCTAAATATCCCAAATATCCCAATTTCGAGGCCTGAACAATATTTTGGAGCCAAATTCTAGCTTTCTGCACATATTTGTAGTTTGAAATTACGACTTTTTTATGCCCAACATATGCTAAGTACTGAAAGCGGCTTTGGTCACATTTGTCCCAATCCCCCTTGCAGTTTTCAAAATATCCCAAAGATCTCAATTTCGAGGCCTGAACCATATTTTGGAGCAAAATACTGGCTCTATGCACGTATTCGCGGTTTGAAATTACGACATTTTATACCCAACATATGCCAAGCACTGAACGCGGCGTTTGGTCACATTTGTCTAAACACCCCCCACCCCTGCAGTTTTCAAAATATCTCCAACATCACAATTTCGAGGCCTGAGCAATATTTTGGAGCCAAATTCTGGCTCTATGCACGTATTCGCGGTTTGAAATTACGATATTTTATACCCAACATATGCCATCTCCTGAAAGCGGCAGTGAGTCACATTTCGCACAAACTCGCCTGCAGTTTTTTAAATATCCCAAATATCCCAATTTCGAGGCCTGAACAATATTTTGGAGCCAAATTCTAGCTTCCTGCACATATTCGCAGTTTGAAATTACGACTTTTTTATGCCCAACATATGCCAAGTACTGAAAGCGGCGTTTGGTCTCATTTGTCCCAAACCCCCCCTTGCAGTTTTCAAAATATCTGAAACATCCCAATTTCGAGGCCTGAGCATTATTTTGGAGCCAAATTCTGGCTCTATGCACGTATTCGCGGTTTGAAATTACGATATTTTATACCCAACATATGCCATCTCCTGAGAGCGGCAGTGAGTCACATTTTGCACAAACTCGCCTGCAGTTTTCTAAATATCCCAAATATCCCAATTTCGAGGCATGAACAATATTTTGGAGCCAAATTCTAGCTTTCTGCACGTATTCGCAGTTTGAAATTACGACTTTTTTAAGCCCAACATATGCTAAGTACTGAAAGCGGCTTTGGTCACATTTGTCCCAATCCCCCTTGCACTTTTCAAAATATCCCAAACATCTCAATTTCGAGGCCTGAGCCATATTTTGGAGTAAAATTCTGGCTCTATGCACGTATTTGCGGTTTGAAATTACGACATTTTATACCCAACATATGCCAAGTCCTGAAAGCGGCAGTGATTCACATTTCGCACAAACTCCCCTGCAGTTTTCGAAATATCCCAAATATCCCAATTTTGAGGCCTGAGCTATATTTTGGAGCCAAATTCAAGCTTTCTGCACGTATTCGCAGTTTGAAATTACGACTTTTTATACCCATCATATGCCAAGTACTGAAAGTGGCATTTGGTCACATTTGTCCCAAACCTCCCTGCAGTTTTCAAAATATCCCAAACATCCCAATTTCGAGGCCTGAGCCATATTTTGGAGCCAAATTCTGGCTCTATGCACGTATTCGCGGTTTGAAATTACGATATTTTATACCCAACATATGCCAAGTCCTGAAAGCGGCAGTGAGTCACATTTTGCACAAACTCCACTGCAGTTTTCTAAATATCTAAAATATCCCAATTTCGAGGCCTGAACAATATTTTGGAGCCAAATTCTAGCTTTCTGCTCATATACGCAGTTTGAAATTACGACTTTTTTATGCCCAACATATGCCAAGTACTGAAAGCGGCGTTTGGTCACATTTGTCCCAAACCCCCCTTGCAGTTTTCAAAATATCTCAAACATCCCAATTTCGAGGCCTGAGCAATATTTTGGAGCCAACTTCAGGCTCTATGCACGTTTTCGCGGTTTGAAATTACGATATATTATACCCAACATATGCCAAGTCCTGAAAGCGGCAGTGAGTCACATTTTGCACAAACTCCCCTGCAGTTTTCTAAATATCCCAAATATCCCAATTTCGAGGCCTGAACAATATTTTGGAGCCAAATTCAAGCTTTCTGCACGTATTCGCAGTTTGAAATTACGACTTTTTTATGCCCAACATATGCTAAGTACTGAAAGCGGCGTTTGGTCACATTTGTCTCAATCCCCCCTGCAGTTTTCAAAATATCCCAAACATCCCAATTTCGAGGCCTGAGCAATATTTTGGAGCCAAATTCTGGCTCTCTGCACGTATTCGCAGTTTGAAATTACGACTTTTTTATGCCCATCATATGCTAAGTACTGAAAGCAGCGTTTGGCCACATTTGTCCCAAACACCCCCCTCCTGCAGTTTTCAAAATATCTCAAACATCCCAATTTCGAGGCCTGAGCAATATTTTGGAGCCAAATTCTGGCTCTATGCACGTATTCGCGGTTTAAAATTACAACATTTTATACCCAACATATGCCAAGTCCTGAAAGCGGCAGTGATTCACATTTCGCACAAACTCCCCGGCAGTTTTCGAAATATCCCAAATATCCCAATTTTGAGGCCTGAGCTATATTTTGGAGCCAAATTCTGGCTCTCTGCACGTATTCGAAGTTTGAAATTACGACTTTTTATACCCATCATATGCCAAGTACTGAAAGTGGCATTTGGTCACATTTGTCCCAAACCTCCCTGCAGTTTTCAAAATATCCCAAACATCCCAATTTCGAGGCCTGAGCCATATTTTGGAGCCAAATTCTGGCTCTATGCACGTATTCGCGGTTTGAAATTACGATATTTTATACCCAACATATGCCAAGTCCTGAAAGCGGCAGTGAGTCACATTTTGCACAAACTCCCCTGCAGTTTTCTAAATATCCAAAATATCCCAATTTCTCGGCCTGAACAATATTTTGGAGCCAAATTCTAGTTTTCTGCACGTATTCGCAGTTTGAAATTACGACTTTTTTATGCCCAACATATGCTAAGTACTGAAAGCGGCGTTTGGTCACATTTGTCCCAAACCCCCCCCCCCCCCCTCCCCTGCAGTTTTCAAAATATCTCAAACATCCCAATTTCGAGGCCTGAGCAATATTTTGGAGCCAAATTCTGGCTCTATGCACGTATTCGCGGTTTAAAATTACGACATTTTATACCCAAAATATGCCAAGTCCTGAAAGCGGCAGTGAGTCACATTTCGCACAAACTTACCTGCAGTTTTCGAAATATCCCAAATATCAAAATTTTGAGGCCTGAGCCATATTTTGGAGCCAAATTCGGGCACTCTGCAAGTATTTGAAGTTTGAAGTTACGACTTTTTATATCCAACATATGCCAAGTTCTGAAAGTGGCATTTGGTCACATTTGTCCCAAACCTCCCTGCAGTTTTCAAAATATCCCAAACATCCCAATTTCAAGGCCAGAGCCATATTTTAGAGCCAAATTCTGGCTCTATGCACGTTTTCGCTGTTTGAAATTACGATATATTATACCCAACATATGCCAAGTCCTGAAAGCGGCAGTGAATCACATTTTGCACAAACTCCCCTGCAGTTTTCTAAATATCCCAAATATCCCAATTTCGAGGCCTGAACAATATTTTGGAGCCAAATTCTATCTTTCTGCACGTGTTCGCAGTTTGAAATTACGACTTTTTTATGCCCAACATATGCTAAGTACTGAAAGCGGCGTTTGGTCACATTTGTCTTAATCCCCCCTGCAGTTTTCAAAATATCCCAAACATCCCAATTTCGAGGCCTCAGCAATATTTTGGAGCCAAATTCTGGCTCTCTGCACGTATTCGCAGTTTGAAATTACGAATTTTTTATGCCCAACATATGCTAAGTACTGAAAGCAGCGTTTGGTCACATTTGTCTCAAACCCCCCCCCCCCTGCAGTTTTCAAAATATCTCAAACATCCCAATTTCGAGGCCTGAGCATTATTTTGGAGCCAAATTCTGGCTCTATGCACGTATTCGCGGTTTGAAATTACGATATTTTATACCCAACATATGCCATCTCCTGGAAGCGGCAGTGAGTCACATTTCGCACAAACTCGCCTGCAGTTTTCTAAATATCCAAAATATCCCAATTTCGAGGCCTGAACAATATTTTGGAGCCAAATTCTAGCTTTCTGCTCATATTCGCAGTTTGAAATTACGACTTTTTATACCCATCATATGCCAAGTACTGAAAGTGGCCTTTGGTCACATTTGTCCCAAACCTCCCTGCAGTTTTCAAAATATCCCAAACATCCCAATTTCGAGGCCTGAGCTATATTTTGGAGCAAAATTCTGGCACTATGCACGTATTCGCGGTTTGAAATTACGATATTTTATACCCAACATATGCCAAGTCCTGAAAGCGGCAGTGAGTCACATTTTGCACAAACTCCCCTGCAGTTTTCTAAATATCCAAAATATCCCAATTTCGAGGCCTGAACAATATTTTGTAGCCAAATTCTAGCTTTCTGCTCATATTCGCAGTTTGAAATTACGACTTTTTTATACCCAATATATGCCAAGTACTGAAAGCGGAGTTTGGTCACATTTGTCCCAACCCCCCCCCCCCTGCAGTTTTCAAAATATCTCAAACATCCCAATTTCGAGGCCTGACCCATATTTTGGAGCCAAATTCTGGCTCTATGCACGTATTCGCGGTTTGAAATTATGACATTTTATACCCAACATATGCCAAGTCCTGTAAGCGGCAGTGAGTCACATTTCGCACAAACTCCCCTGCAGTTTTCGAAATATCCCAAATATCCCAATTTTGAGGCCTGAGCTATATTTTGGAGCCAAATTCTGGCACT